>NW_015557133.1:32062-43608 GCF_001515605.1 Sinocyclocheilus anshuiensis | reverse complement strand
GTATATGTGTGTGTGTATGTATGTATGTGTGTGTGCGTGTGTGTGTGTGTGTGTGTGTATGTGTGTGTATATGTATGTGTGTGTGTGTGTGTGTGTATGTATGTATGTATGTGTGTGCGTGTGTGTATGTATGTATGTGTGTGTGTGTGTGTATATATGTATGTGTGTGTGTGTGTATTAATGGTTAAAGACGGTCAATGACTGGTAGAAGCTGCTGCCAAACAAAAACTGTAAGATTAAGCTAAAATATCCTATTTTTTTCTTACGTTTCACAAAAAACATTGCTACTTTACAGGGATTTCTTGAATTATTATTGTGAAACATTCTCTGTAAGTTGTAAATCTTTTGCAGTTAACCATTAGCTAGCAACAGCACACACATGTGAGCTAATGAAACTATCACTGCATCAGCAACTACACAGTTACTGTCTTTATATAAAGCAACACGCAGTATAACACCGCTGTTTTTTTTAGTCTTGTCCTGGACTGAAGAACAGATTCTACTCTTCAGCACAATGGTAACCCACAAAACAAAAGACAACAGAAACCCTTTCAATGACAACAGAACATGAAACACTAACAGATCTCTCTAGATCTCAGCATCTTCACTTCGTACAAACCAGTCTGACTTTATTGCTTTCATACAAAAATTATTGAGAATTAACTGAGGTTTAGATGTTGATGTTAATTGAAAATAATAAAGTTTGAAGACACCATTGTGGAGAAGTGTTTGCTTTAGTTAGGCTCTTGACTCTATATGAATGAAGAAAAAATCTGAATATCGGACTGTCATAACTCATAACATCACAAGATTACTGTAAATAATGCAAAGCTAACACACTCAGAAAGACAACTCTGGATGGAGATCAGTGAATCAGGCCACTATATAATCATTGAATCATCATCAATAATTAACAAGCTTCATCTGATCAGATTTTTTCTCGCAATTTTTGCTATAACAAATGTGCTTTAGAAACACACAGTTAACAGTTTTTAACACTGTTAAAAAACAGATGTTAAAAAGTCAAGGGTCAAGAGCCCAACTAAACCTAATTAAACCAGTAAACTGAACCTCTGTTAATTCTTAATACGAAGTTTTGTGTGAACGCAATAAAGTCAGATGGGATTGAAATGAGTGAAGATGCTGAGATCTAGAGATCTGTTAGTGTTTAATGTTCTGTTGCTGCCAGTCATGTGACATTTTATTATTATTATTATTATTTTTATTTATTTATTTTATTACAGTGAAGATGTTTGATCATAATTCAGGAAATGCCTGTAGATAAACAATGTTAGTTTTGTTTATGGTTTTTGTTTGGCAACTGTTGCTGCCAGTCATTTGGCTGTTTTATCTAACGTTTTTGTTGTATTAATTACAGATTATTTTTGTAATTATACATACATTTGTACGTAATTTAAGAAAACAGAAAAAGTACTGTATAAAAATATAGTACATTGTATAAAAAAATGTGAATTACTGTAATTTGTCATTAATGTCATAATGCCTAAATGAACAGCCAAGTAGTTGTTTAAGTAATTTAGAGAATTTTACAGAGTTTTGACTACAATTTAAAATAAAAGAAAACAAACTGAAAAAAAATAAATAAAATCACTTATTTTTTTTTTTGTAAAATTATGATTATTTTACAGTGTACACATCCACATTTGAAGAGAATATATCTTTTCTGAATTCATGGCTTACTTTTCGTCTGTGGCGAAACTTGCTTTCGTCAATGTGTACACATGTTGAGCCCACCAACTTTTTGTCTTTTTTTTTTCTTTTTTCCTGAGCCTCCGCATACTTCTCACACATACACTTCGCAATTTCATGGACATCTTGGACAGGGTCGCACTACTATTTGAGATGTCATCTAGCATCATATCCACCTGTCGCATATGGAGACCCTGTGAAAATCTAAACACAATGCAATGCAATATTGCAGTAAATTAAAACCGACAGAATTAAAAATTTAACGTGCAGACAGTTACGGAGGAAATGGCACTAGAGATTACAGACAATATAAACTTACCTGTGAATATACTTCAACTAAAAAGGCTTGCATGGGAATGGGGAAAAAATGGACTTGGTCCTTATGCTTCTCCTGTTTCGTCCACATGACTTCTTGCACTGCCTGCAAATATATGTATATGTGTATATATATATATATGTACAGTATATATGTATATGTGTGTGTATAATAAATAAATAGTATAGTATTCATTCCTTAGCCCAGGTAAGACGCCTCTGACGTTGTCTGTGGTTCAGGAGTGGCTTAAAGGGATCCCCGGGTATTAAGACATGTATAGCTTAATATAATGTAAATGATGTCTCTTATTTAACTATATTGTAGAAACCCCATAAAAGATGTATGTTATTTTAAAAAATCGACATGGTTTTTGGACTATGGGGGGCGCCATTATTTTATGTGCACAGTACATTCTGCGTCGATGACGTCAAATGGTTGCACTCTGTGAGCTACTGGCGCTTATTTCTATAGTCTTTGGCTTTTTACCGCAACAACTCGGAATACACAACTCAGAAAATAAAATACTGATACGATATCACATTGTGTGACTTTTGGTTGTAATTTTCAGTCGAAGGGCAACAAGAGAAGCAATGCAAGACTTCACAGGAAGAGGAGAAAAGAATGGGAAGATGCCTGTGGACAAATAAAACTTCCTAAAGACCCGCTTCTTTTTTCACTCCACTTTAGTCCTGATGCCTTTGAGTCTTTTAGTAGACTACAGCTACTGAAAGAGCTTCCAAACGGCTGAGAAACGCTGTCATTCTGTAAACATGCTGACGCTAATCATGACGCGCGGCCGCTAGAGGAGTTTCTCAGCGCAGATTTTCCTCGAGATCCGGGGCGTTTAGACTCCATGTGGGGAAAAATCGATGGTACAGCATTTGGTTTAAGCTATGCTTATCCATCTCCACCTGTAAGCTCTTTCAGTAGCTGTGTTCATCATAACAGTATTTTATTTTCCGAGTTGTGGTAAAATTAGCAACAGGTAGCGGCAGTAGCTCACTGAGTGCCACCATTTTATGTCATCAGAATAATGGCGCCCCCCATAGTCCAAAATATGTATAAAACGATGTGATTTTTAAAATAAATCTTTAATGGGTCTTCTACTTCATATTTCAGGAAGAGACATAATTTACGTTATATTAAGCCATACAAGTCTTAATACCCAGGGATCCCTTTAACAAAGTGCTCATTTACACAATTGATTAAATATATTGTAAATCTAATATTTTATTTTCCTAACAATTCTGTAATGATGTCTCTCAATTTGTATGTACAAAAAATACTCTTCCACTTGAATAAAACAATATTTTCCTCTATTTTTAACACAATCACAGATGTTGGTTATTTATATTGATGTTATTTTCTGAACTTGTTTAACATGACATATTTCAATCAATCAATCAGATACTTACCAGATGTAACTATCTTTACAAGAAGACGTCACCATTTTCATGCGTTTCTTGCATCGCCTACATTTCATTTTACCATGGAGTAACCTTTTTCTTTGCATCCACTTTATCAGTTTTAGACGTGACTTGTTCGTTTCCCTAACATAAACTTTCTCAATGAGTGCTCTTAACAAAGTGCTCATCTACACAATTGATTAAATGTACTGTAAATCTAATATTTTATTTTCCAAGTTTGATTTCTTCCCTCCTACCCGAACTTCATCAAAAGTTTTTATTTTTTAAATGAGCTCTGTTGGCGCGATTTCGGTTTACAATTCTAGGCCCGAAATGACGAATCCGGAAATGGGCGGGACTTTGATGGCCCAGATGTTTCGGGAATAAATATTATTTAAATATATATATATACTCTATGCCGTTTGTTTTTATACTATTTAATTACTATTAAATTATAGTAAAGTTTATTTGTATCAATATTTATTAGTTTTTCTGTCCTGACTGCACCACCGATGGCGTTGTCACAAGGTACATTTCTCAAGCGCCCTCTTCTTGAGGAAGACTGCTTAACAGGTTTGCGGCCCAGTGGATCTTCCGTAACGGCAGAAAAAAAACATTTTTGACCTACCGTATGGTGTGATCGAACGTTCCAGACATAACAGCTGTGGGAAAAAAAAGGGTATTTTTTTTTTTAAGTTAAGTTTTGACTTACAGCCAACGTGTTATGACATTTGACAGCTGTTTATGAAGTCCTGTTTCAAGTAGTGAAAAGTGATCAGCGTTATTGACGGTTTCTATAAAAAAAGAACATGCATATTAGTGTGGTAGGTCTATTTCAACATTGTAGTCACTAACGTAGATTTGTTTATTAGATTTTTTTTTTTCACTAAGGAAAGTAAACCTTTTTGTTTGTTTGATTTGTTTTCTTTTTAATGCCTAAAAGATTAATTACTTTAGTATATACACATGTATATCAGAAGTATAACAATGACATAGGGGAAAAATTAAACTTGGTCACTTAATGGGCGGGACTTTGATGGCCCAGATGTTTCGGGAATAAATATTATTTAAATATATATATATACTCTATGCCGTTTGTTTTTATACTATTTAATTACTATTAAATTATAGTAAAGTTTATTTGTATCAATATTTATTAGTTTTTCTGTCCTGACTGCACCACCGATGGCGTTGTCACAAGGTACATTTCTCAAGCGCCCTCTTCTTGAGGAAGACTGCTTAACAGGTTTGCGGCCCAGTGGATCTTCCGTAACGGCAGAAAAAAAACATTTTTGACCTACCGTATGGTGTGATCGAACGTTCCAGACATAACAGCTGTGGGAAAAAAAAGGGTATTTTTTTTTTTAAGTTAAGTTTTGACTTACAGCCAACGTGTTATGACATTTGACAGCTGTTTATGAAGTCCTGTTTCAAGTAGTGAAAAGTGATCAGCGTTATTGACGGTTTCTATAAAAAAAGAACATGCATATTAGTGTGGTAGGTCTATTTCAACATTGTAGTCACTAACGTAGATTTGTTTATTAGATTTTTTTTTTTCACTAAGGAAAGTAAACCTTTTTGTTTGTTTGATTTGTTTTCTTTTTAATGCCTAAAAGATTAATTACTTTAGTATATACACATGTATATCAGAAGTATAACAATGACATAGGGGAAAAAGTAAACTTGGTCACTTAATCATCATCCGTCAGGAAGACTGGGGCCTGTTGCATAAACTGCTTAAAATAGTATTAAAAATTAGTCACCTATTATTATTATTATTATTATTATTTTTTATTTTTTTTTAAGACTGGTCATAACTTTAACTCAACTGCATAAAAAACGTTTGTCAAATTTAAGACCAAAAAGTAACTAACTGCTAGATGGTCCGAGAAGTTCTTAAGGCAGTCCATGTCTGGCCCATGGTCTTGAACATTTTGCCACTCTCTGAAATGATTGCTACACTGATTGGTTGCATGCTATGTGACATGATTTTTAAATTTATTTATTATTTTTTGATTATTAGATGACATTACAACACCCGCAAAAAATGCAACTTAGAAAGTGCAGAGGATGAAGGTAAGCCAAATAGTACTATTTGAAAAATAGTAATCATTTAGCAAATAGCAGTTTTCTTACACTTACTATACACTAGGTTTCTTTAGTGTATTTGTACTCTTCAGTGTATAGAAAAATCTGTTTTATATATACAGTATAGATAGATAGATAGATAGATGTGTGTATAATCTGTTACCTCTGTATAATAGTGCTAACTCTGTGTGTGTGTGTGTGTGTGTGTGTGTGTGTGTGTGTCACCATATAAATGTTAACACTGTATGCAACAGTGAAATACAACTGTCACTGTGTTTTCGTTGTTTTTTTGTTTTGTTTTTTTAGCTCCAGTGACTACAATGAAGCCAATAAAGCAAGAAATACTGATGTGGCAAAACAAGGCGGAAGTATTACAAAATAAAGTGAATGAGTTGGAAGCCTTGAACACCGAGCTTCGGCAGCAAGTAGTGGAGCTTTCAGCGCAGCAAAGTAACATCTCAACATATTCGTTGTATAATATATATATATTAATACATATATTGTATATATTATAATAAATATATAATATATTAATATATCTTTGGTTGGATTTGATTGCTTCTATTCTCCTCATTTGTAAGGCACTTTGATTAAAAGAGTATGATAAATGAGTAAATGTAAATATTAGATCATATAGATTAAATGTTAGTGGTTTTCATATTTTTATTCTTAAAGCATATTTTGAGTACTGTTTTGGATAGTACACCTTAATTTCATTTTATGTATCATGCGATGACCGTAAAAGGAAATCAAAATTTTATTGCATTTGTAATGATTTTGATGCAATATTTTGTTATATTTCTTCATTCAGATGACCTGATTCCTAGTGCATCAGTGGTACGTGAAGAAACTGGTGCTGTTGACCTATCTAGTGATGGGAACACATCAACTGATGTAGAGTCATCAGCCACAGAAGATTCATCTGATGACTCTTCTGACTCTTCAAGTTCAGAAGAGACTCATCAAAGAAGAAAAACAAAGAAAAGCAAAACCAAGAAAAACAAAACCAAGAAACATAAGAAGAACAAGAAGGGCAAGAAGAATGAATATGACAAGATAAAGCGAGGTACACACAGTTGTCTTTTTGTGGTTGTTTTTCTGTTTACATCGTAGTGAATGATGTTACTTAATATATATATATATATATATTTATTATTATTATTATTTATTTTTATTTTTTGCAATGCAGATGCTTATTCTTCTATGATGGCATTTTAGTGCCACGTTAACAAATTAAAAAATCTAACATTGAGATTAAAGGGTTAGTTCACCCCAAAATGAAAATTCTGTCATTAATTACTCACCCTCATGTCATTCCAAACCCGTGAAAGACCTTCATTCATCTACGGAAAAAAAAGTATTCTCGTAGCTTCGCAAAACTGAAGTTAAACCACTGATGTCACATGGACTGTTTTACCGATGTATTTACTACGTTTCTGGACCTGGGAACATTTCAGTTGCGTTGCTGTCTATGCAGGGTCAGATAGCTCTCCGATTCCTTCAAAAATATCTTAATTTGTGTTACGAAGATGAACGAAGGTCTTACGGGTTTGGAACGACACGAGGGTGAGTAATTAATGACAATTTTCATTTTGGGGTGAACTATCCCTTTAAGGTCGTAATATTTTGATAATAAAGTAGAAATATTTAGAGAATAAAGTAGAAATTATGTGAATTAAATAGTAGCAATTACAGTTAGACTATTGCCTATATTGCGCATGCAAATGGCCCAGACTGGGAGCACCGGGAGAAGTTGCCAGGCCACCAGAATTGATTTGAATATATGTGGGATTATTAGCAGAAATCATGCCATGTGTCATACTCGCAGGCAGGGACGGTGCTAGGATTGGGCTAAGGGGGCTGAAGCCCCGAATGTTTTTATTACCAAGTCTTATGCGCATCAAGATTGAGTTTTCATGTGCATTAAAATCATTTCTATTAAACTTGCAGTTAAACAGCAAAATGCAGCTGCTTCAGGTATCTTTAACTTATTGTAGCCTATGAATTCATAATAACGATCTCACCATCTGTCAAAATTATATTATTGTTGCTGTATATCAACAAATAGATTTTTAATCATGGTATTATATGCGCAGCCTTTCTAGGACACACACTCATTTAGAACGATTATATGAGCAGATTGGTTGGCATTTAGCGTGGTCTGCGGCAGACTTTAAGTGTCAAGGCAACAAAATTCAATAAACAAGAAGTTAATATTAAGTGATTTAAATCATACAGAAAATATTGTCTTTTTGCTCTATTTTGCGAAAATGGTTATAAACAAAACCATGTTGTGCGTCTCTGCACACAGCAGTTTCGTTACTAAATTAATTTGCATTTATTTTGCTGAGCAGTGATTTCATTGACCCATTCATAAAAATAGTTTCTTTCTTAGTTCCTGAATGAATCAGCCATTTTGAACAAATCGATTGAATAAATGACTCAACGACTTGCTGCCACCTACTGGTAATTTTAGTCTAATTTTTAAAAGTATCGTTCCATTTTTTTTTTTCCTAACATTTCATGTTTCTGTGTTCTAAATTTAAAATGTTAAATCTCAAAACCTATGCAGTTTGTAAGTGCAAATTATAATGAATTATACTTGTCTCTTAAAAAAACTCTTAGCCAATGTAACTTTTCTAGACTATAATGTTAAGTGACTATTTACAAGGTGTTTTGTTTACTCGCCACATTAAAGAGCATGAAAAACACATTGTAAGACATTGTTTGTATTTCGCTATAAAACTGACAGATTTTGAAAGCTGAGACTTTGGAATATCTCCCGATGCACCCAATCCAGGCCATTTACATGTGCAATAGGCTAATATTCTTTCAAAATATTATAACTTTAATCTCGTAATTGCTACAAATTAATTCTCATAATTTTGACTTTATTCTCAAAACATTTCAGCTTTACTCTCGTAATTTTGACTTTATTCTCGTAATATTTTGACTTATTCCCGTAATTTCTACCTTTTTTCTCTAAATATTACTACTTTAATCTCGTAATCTTAGATTTTCTTACATTTTTTAACACTGACAAGTACTGACAGGTTTCCTGTTAAAACAGAAGGCATAGATCTTTCTGTAACGCTGCCGTATTCTTCCATATTGTTCCAGACAACTGAAAATGAAATGATAATACATTCCAGGACGAAAGTCATTTGTGATGCAATCTAGGAAAACCCACCACATGGTGAAATCTTACCTATTATAGGTTTTGATCCCATATAAAAGCTGGGTTCAAGCCAACTTCCAAAACGTAACAGAAGTTATGGCTATCTGAAGTTGGCTGATCATCATGAATGAGAGAAAATTAAAAATATCTTAATTTGTGTTCTAAAGATAGACAAATGTCTTATAGGTTTGGAATGAAATGAGGGCAAGTAAATGATTTTTTTTTGTTTGAACCTTACATAACGCCGTTTCCTTTAGGAAACTACATTCAATTTAACCGTGAAAAAAAGATAACAAATTAACATGTAAATAAGTTAACCCTCTCTTAACACCTCAAAAAATGTAAATATTGTAAAATATTATTTAAATATGACATAAGACACTCACTGACATTATATTAAAAGCACCCTTACCATAAACCATCTTTCACTCGCACTCGCTTCCATCTGAAGACGCTGAGAAAATGGCGGCTTCTCGCACTGGTGTCGTCGAGATACATCCGATGTTAACGTGACGTGCGTGCTCTATTTCACGTCCGCGTTCCCAACCCAGCACCGCTGGGTTATTGATCAACAGTGTTGGAAGTAACGCATTACAAAAGTAATAATATTACAGTAATATATTACTTTTTGCTGTAACGCAGTAATATAACGCATTACTAATAAAATTTGGGTAATATTCTTACTCATTACAATCTCAGTAACGCAAGTTACAACAACATTTTAACTCAAAATTAAGTGGTGAATTTACCAACAACGCAAAACGGCACCAGAGAAAAAATTCCGCGGGTAAAATAGTTTGTCTATTTCCTGTTGCTGGAATTAGATGATTGAGATGACTGCAGAGACGGATTCTACATTTGTGAGATGGACACACTCCTGTTATTTTCAGCTCATCAGAGAAAAGGATAAGAATGCATACTCAGGTGCAATATGTGCGACACCAAACTCTCAACATGGAGAAATAGCACGAGTTATCGGAGAGAGCTGCGGGGTCGGAGAAGAGAAAAAAGGTGGCGGACGAGCGCAGCGCAGACAGGCAACAAAAATAAGTTTAACTAAAAATAACAAAATCTGTTTTTATTAAATCATAGTCTATAAAATGAATGAATATGCGAAATATTTGACTTAAATAGCCTAATTAACAAAACGAAAGGAAAAGACTGAGACATGCTACTGAGTTTCGTTCATATGCTATTTGTGTGGCGGCGCTCTACGAAAGTCCACGGAAAGGAAACCGAGATGACAGAAATAAAAGTAAACACATTGCAGTTTCGAATGATCTGTATGACCAAAAATTACGGAGTATTTTTTTGTTGTTTCCGCTGTTCAATCGCGCCGGCGCCTCACGCACACACATACAGCATTGCAAACATTGCAGCCTGTTCATTATCAGAATAAAATAGCCAACCAAACATATAGATACACTGGTCAATTTAAATAGTGCGTACTGCGTACAATCCGTGCCGTTCAGCCTGAGCTCGGGCCAAACACACATTTGTTCATGTGAAGAGGATGTTTTTTAAGCGCATTAAGTAAGCCTGGTTTACATCATAAATAATAGTTTACCATTCAACTACATCGCAAATATGGACACATTTAATTGGATTAATGCTGAATGAGACAGGTAGGCTGCGCGAGAACGCCGTTTGCTTTCAGTTTCGCATTGAATTAGCCAGCCTAATTCGTTTTGGCTTGTTTAGCAACTTATATTTTTCATTCTTGTTTTCTTCTGAAACCGTTCAAAATAGCCTATAGGCTAGGTATTGTGTTTATTGTTTGTAATTATTACTCGTTACAATCTCAGTAACGCAAGTTACAACAACATATTTTAACTCTAAATTAAGTGGTGAATTTACCAACACCGCAAAACAGCACCAGAGAAAAAATTCCGCGGGTAAAATAGTTGGTCTGTTTCCTGTTGCTGGAATTAGATGGTTGAGATGACTGCAGAGCCGGATTCTACATTTGTGAGATGGACACACTCCTGTTATTTTCAGTTCATTGGAGAAAAGGATAAGAATGCATAGTCAGGTGCAATATGTGCGACACCAAACTCTCAACATGGAGAAATAGCACGAGTTATCGGAGAGAGCTGCGGGGTCGGAGAAGAGAAAAAAGGCTGCGGACGAGCGCAGACAAGCAACAAAAATAAGTTTAACTAAAAACAACAAAATCTGTTTTTATTAAATCATAGTCTATAAAATGAATGAATATGCGAAATATTTGACTTAAATAGCCTAATTAACAGATTAACAAAACGAAAGGAAAAAACTGAAAGATAGGCTATGCTGCTGAGTTTGGTTCATATGCTATTTGTGTGGCGCGGCGCTCTATGAAAGTCCACGGAAAGGAAACCGAGATGACAGAAATAAAGTAAACACATTGCAGTTTCGAATTATCTCTATGACCAAAAATGACAGAGTATTTTTTTGTTGTTTGTTTCCACTGTTCGATCGCGCCGGCGCCTCACACACACACATAGGCCATTGCAAACGTTGCAGCCTGTAAAACCTGGAAACACCTGGACTGGTGCCACTAACACTAAGCTATCGGAGAGAGCTGCGGGGTCGGAGAAGAGAAAAAAGGCGGCGGACGAGCGCAGAAAAGCAACAAAAATAAGTTTAACTAAACTTAACAAAATCTGTTTTTATTAAATCATAGTCTATAAAATGAATGAATATGCGAAATATTTGACTTAAATAGCCTAATTAACAAAACGAAAGGAAAAGACTGAGACATGCTACTGAGTTTCGTTCATATGCTATTTGTGTGGCGGCGCTCTACGAAAGTCCACGGAAAGGAAACCGAGATGACAGAAATAAAAGTAAACACATTGCAGTTTCGAAT
>NW_015557133.1:20471-32047 GCF_001515605.1 Sinocyclocheilus anshuiensis | reverse complement strand
CCCACATAAACAAATAAACAACAACAAAAAAAAAAAAACGATTTTTTTCCGCTACTCGATCACGCCGGCGCCTCACGCGCACACATACAGCATTGCAAACATTGCAGCCTGTTCATTATCAGAATAAAATAGTCAACCAAACATATAGATACACTGGTTAATTTAAATAGTGCGTACTGCGTAGTTACAATCCATGCCGTTCAGCCTGAGCTTGGGCCAAACACACATTTGCTCATGTGAAGAGGATGTTTTTTAAAGTCCCCATGAAATCAAAATTAAAGTTTTTTGGGTGTTAGTATCAATATGTTAGTCTTAAGATTATCTGTAAGGCAGTGTGCTCCAAAACAGTGACAAAATTCACATTTAGAAGATATAAGCATTCAAAGCTTGCAGTTTATCACTTCCGCCAAAACGGCTCAATTATTTTTTATTTTTTTGACGTCACATCCTACTTCAGCTTCTCATCAAACTTTCTGTCCAATCAAATGCTCTCTAGAATCTGAAGCGCCTGCCCCATACACTATAAAATAGACACTGAAGCCGCGGCAGAAATCACTCACTTGTCCACAGAATTAGTATTTTCTGTACAGTGAATGGCACGTAGTGCACTATATAGGGGACAGGGAATGATTCAAACAGTGTAAATATGCTTTCCATTGAAGAAAAAAAGATGTCTGGTTTCGCGCTGTGTCACACCACCGCACCGCACACACACTCTGCTCCGGTCCAGAGACACGATAGCACGGAGCGGATCACATGCGCGAGTCGGCGCAGACCACAAAATGTATCGGAGCTATTTTAATTCTACACAGAATGCTATATTTTATAGCAATATGGATGAGATTGTGGCTGGCATACCCTGTCAAATGCGGCTTTATGGAGCTCAACGGCCCTCAACGGCTCTAGCCCAAGCTGTGATATAAACGAACGCTATTGGCTATTTTAAAAAGGTGCGGGGCTGCTTGATATGTCCCGCCCTGTCTTCCTGTTTCAGTTAAAATGATGTCAACACATAGAGTAACGCTGTGTGTTTCTAAGCATTTCAGGGGACCTTTAAGTGGTTAAGTAAGCCTGGTTTACATAATAAATAATAGTTTTGCATTCAAATAGTTTTTTTCTTCTGAAACCGTTCAAAATAGCCTATAGGCTAGGTATTGTGTTTATTGTTTGTATATTATAACATTTAGCTTTATTTACCAGTGTGATTTATGAATGTAATAATGCGGTTTTATCTGTGTTTAACCTAAACTAGGCTACAACGTAACATTAATGTAGACCTATACCTGTATCTAAATATGATTTTATAATTTTATGCTATATAGACCTACCACATTACACTGGATTTAGAATGAGCAGCAATAAACTACATTTTGGCATTTTGTAATACTTATGTGGATATTTTGGTAAAAGTAACTCAAAAGTAGTGTAACACATTACAATTCAGAGACAGTAATATTGTAATGTAACTAATTACTTTCAAAAGACAGTAACTAGTAATATATAATGTATTACATTTTGGAAGTAACTTGCCCAACACTGTTGATCAAGACCAATGTTCAACCCAAAATTGGGTTCAAACAACCCAACGTCCTTACCCAGCGGTCTTAACCCAGCATTTTTTAAAGTGTAGGTCCGTCTAGAAAATAACAAATTAACATGATTTCCACATTCCAAAATCTTACCCGCTGATATACGTTTATCATGACTAGACAGTGCAGTGTGCACGCATGTATGTCTGTGTTATGGGATTTATTTACTATTTGTGATAAGCGGGCATAAAAAGTGCCAGTTAAACTTGATAAGGACAACACTTTGGAGATGCGGGACATATGTGTTTGCATATAGGCCTACATGTTCGTTCGTTCGTTCGTTCGTTCGTTCACAAACACACACACACGCAGGCCGGTCCCCACAATGTCAAAAATTTCAGGTTTTACTATCCTTGTGGGGTCATTTGGTCCTCACAATGTAGCATAAACAAGTACAGACACATACACACGGGAGATATAGCAAGTGTAACAGGGTTAAAAAGAACATTTAATTTAAACAGTTTATATGTGAATTCCATAAAATAAGGCATTTTGTTGTATTAATTTGTGTTCGAAGTCTTCCCTCCTGTGGCCGATAATGGTACTGCAAATGTAGTATTTTGTCCCTCTTCTCTTTCCGTACCGCAGCAGATTTGAGTGTCACTGCTGCAGGTATGCACGACTTTTCATGCTCTGTCTCATTAACGTATTTATTGTGAAGATAATATGTTTTAAGTGAATGTTTTGGAAGCAATTGATCGCATTTATGTATTTGAACATGTTTATAATACATTTGACACTTTAACACTGTTGTTGAAATAGTTATACATGTATTGAATTTCCTCCTGCATCACACGAGTAGGAATGAGCTCATTTTACGTGGTCATTGTGTCTGTCTTAAGCCTTCTGACAGTTAATTGTATTATGAGTTGAGGGTGTAATTTCTATTTTTCTAGTTTTTCCATGTATATCTGCAGTATCGTCTTCAGCCAATGTGATTTATTCTACTTTTTTTCCCAAAAAGATAAACTAAAGCTGAAGAAACCCTGTGTGTGAGTGTGTTCTTCCCCATCCGTTACACTGGTGCCGTGACTCCTTGGATTCTTTGATCAGCTCAACGCAGATCGACCGTGGTTGCTGTGTGCGGGTCGAGTTCATCAGTGGATCTAGTCTTCAATGCTGTGAGCAGGTCAAGTTCGTCAGAGGGTCAAGTCTTCGATGCTTTGGATGAGGACAGTATATACATACTCGCACATTGTTATTCGGACGGTGCATTAGTTATCACTTACACAACGCATGGACACATGGAACATAGTTCTGCTTTGACTGCCATCGTATTCAAGATTTAGTTTCAAATAGTGAGCTGTCTCATCAATATTGTTATTTTTCTTAAATTTTTTTTTTTACTTTTCCATGCTAAATTTTTGTTACAATTATGGCTGAAAAACAAGAGTATGATGGTGACTTTGATGAGTCATGTTATGGTAACATGGGTTTCCCTAGAGGAAGGGGTACATGGTTACTTGGTAACACAACGGGTGTTATTTCCAGTGAAGGGGTTGGACGTCCACAGTTACATGCTGAGAACAGTAGGGGTACTGGGTTAAGTCAGACCCTGGGTGGTACTCCTGTTGGGCGGGTTCCTGGTGAGGGTCCATTCACTTCGACACCTACCGTTGATAGAATTGCTTTTGATCACCTCACAGAGATGGTAGGCCAATTAAGTTCGCATATTGGCGATTCAATAGTTGCAAAACTAGTGTCTGCTGGCTTAGTTAATGCAAACGCTGAATGCCAAACCAATTCACTCAGTTACACTCAGACACCAGCACGTACAGAACAGTGTACACATACGCAAGTGATGACACCACAAGTTACAGTGCACATGAAGTCAGATCATGACACATTCAGGGGTGATGGCTCTGATAAATATGGCATCGAGGAGTGGGTGGACAGGATAAAATCTTGCTTAAGAAAGCAAATGTGCCCTGTTCAAGATCAAGCTGAAGAGATAATAAGTAGACTTGCCGGAAAGGCAAGGGACGTTGTCAAGGTCAGCCTGTGCAGTGATGATATGCTCAACGTCAGACAGAACCCTGAGTTAATTTACGGCATTCTTATGCAATACTTCAGTGAAGCGCCTTCTTGCTTGCCACTCGCAGATTTTTATGCCACTCTCCCCAGAGCGAATGAGAATCCTGTGGACTACTGGATTCGAATAAACAAAGCGGCTGATCTGGCAGATGAGGGACTGCAAAAACAAGGCAAACGTTTTGACAACATAGGAGAGGAGGTAACACGGATGTTTGTTAAATTCTGTCCTGACCCCAGTTTAGCGAGCATATTCAGGTGCAAGCCTATTCAAGAGTGGAATGCAAAAGAAATACAGAGCAGGATTGATGATTACCAGAGGGAATTCAGGAGCCAGGGACATTCTAGTGTGAATTTACGGAGCCACACAACTGCAGTGTTCAGAGGTGAGCATATGTACCCCAAGTCAGAGTCGGCTGCTGTTCCAATCCAAGCATTCTGTTCTTTACCTGATGCTCAGGTATCCCACCAGCCAGAGCCTACATCAGCGCCAAGTCAGGCACAGCGTCAGCCCTCCTCCAGCTCAACTCCGGCCCCAGCGATATCTCAACACACACAACAGGCTGAGAGTCAGTTGCTCACTCGTATGATGGAAATGATGGAGCAGCTCATGTACAGGATGCAATTTCGTGATATTTCCAACGCAAGACGTGGCTCCAGACTGCAGCGCAGTTTTGTCAGAAGTGCCTGTCGAGTCTGTAATGACAGCAAACATACCACGGTGACACACTGTATGACAGACAAACTGTGTTTTGCATGCTTCTCCCCAGGGCACACAAAGAGGGACTGTCCTAAACATTCCTCTGCCCAGACACAACATGAGGGAAACTAGCAGACCCGTATTGGGAGGGAGGCAGTGCGGGTCCTTATTGTAACTCCCAAGCCTTTGATGACTGACTGAAATGGAGGAGAAGGAAATAATTAGGCGATCTACCAGCAAGTATGCTTCTCCTCTCGTTTTGGTCTGGAAGAAGAACGGGGACCTGCGCGTGTGTACTGACTTCCGCTGGTTGAACAGGAGAACGCTGAAGGACGCGCACCCTCTTCCACATCAGGCGGATTGTTTGGCAGCACTTGGCGGAAATGCCCTGTTTAGCACAATGGATTTGACGTCTGGTTTCTATAATATGACACTGCATGAGGAAGACCGCAAGTTTACTGCCTTTACAACGCCAATGGGCCTTTTCGAATACAATCGTTTACCCCAAGGCCTCTGCAACAGTCCTGGCAGCTTCATGCGTATGATGACCAACATATTTGGGGACGAAAACTTTCTTAGTCTCCTGTGTTATCTGGACGACTTGATTGTCTTCGGACCAGATGAGAAAATTGCTCTTGATCGTTTAGAAATGGTGTTTGGCAGACTTCGCGCATACAATCTTAAGCTGGCTCCAAAAAATGTCACCTGATGAGGAAATCGGTGAAATTCCTTGGGCATATGATTGATCAGACGGGTGTATCCACGGACTCAAGCAAAGTCGAAAGCATCTCCAAGATAAGTAGTTTGGATTTGATGGAGCTTGATGGAGCAACTCCTTCTCAGAAGAAAATAAGATCGTTCCTGGGAATGGTGAATTACTACCAGCACTTTATTCCAAACTTTTCTGCCATAGCCAAGCCTCTCTTTAGTCTTCTGAAGGGTCAGAAAGCAAGAGCGGAAATTCTACGGAAGCTGAATCATGGTCACCAGAATAGGAACCTGAAACCCAGTGACTGGACACAAGCGCAGGATCAGGCTGTTGAGAGGTTGAAAACATCACTGGTCGAGAGCGTTGTCCTTGCCCATCCAGATTTTGATTGCCCTTTCATACTGGCAACGGATGCCTCCTTAGATGGTATTGGAGCTGTGCTCTCGCAGGTCCCGGAGCGGGAGACAAAAGCCAGGCCTGTAGCCTTCGCTAGTAAGTCCCTTTCTCGGTCGCAGCAAAATTATCCAGCACATCGTTTGGAGTTTTTGGCCTTGAAATGGTCAATATGTGATAAATTCAGTCATTGGCTCAAAGGACATGAATTCACTGTCTTGACTGACAATAATCCTTTGGCCCATATACTTACAAAACCCAAACTTGATTGCTGCGAACAACGTTGGGTGGCTAAATTGGCTAGCTACAACTTTGACATAAAGTACGTGCCTGGCCCCCAAAACATAGTCGCTGATGCCCTGAGCCATTTGTCAAAACTGATGTCACGGAGAGACTGTTCAAGGAGCCATATGGGGCACTTCTGTATGGTTCCAGAGGGATATCTGCAGATTCAGTGCAGGATGCCTTCAGACGTTCATGTGATACAGACAGGAGGCAGAGTGTCCTTAATCTAGGCCAGTCATGCGAATCTAACATCCAGCAAAACAAAGACCTTCTGACTGTGCCGAATGCAGATGTCTCCGCTATATTGAACTCGCATGTTGAGTGGAACATCGGTGCCAGGGCACGAGCAATGTCTGTCATTGACCACTTACCTCATATCATGTCCATAGGGAAGGACACGTTGCCAGCATATACAGAACAGGAGCTGCGTGAAAAACAACTCGCAGACAAGACTTTGTCAAGAGTTTTGTATTATGTTGAGCATCAGCGTAGGCCTTCTAGAAGAGAAAGGGCAAAGGAATCAATGGCTGTTATTCGATATCTGAAGCACTGGGAGAAACTAGTTGTCAGAAATGGTATCTTGTACAGAGTGTCTCGTGATCAACTATCAAGAATAAAACGCCATCAGTTTGTTGTCCCAGAGTCTTTGGTGAGTGTGATCTTAAGAGAAATCCATGACGATGGTGGTCACCAGGGTCAGTCGCGGAGTATTAGCCTCGCAAGGCAGCGCTTCTTTTGGCTGAACATGGATCGAAACGTGAGGAACTATGTGCATCTATGCCATCGCTGCACTGTGAGCAAAACAGCAGATTCTTCTGGTAGAGCTCCCCTGGAGAGCATTTCGACAAGTAGACCATTAGAGCTTGTCTGCATAGACTTCTGGTCCGCAGAAGATTCCACAAACAAGGCTGTTGACGTCTTGGTAGTGACTGATCATTTTACGAGGCTAGCACAAGCCTTTGTGTGTAGAGATCAGTCTGCCAAACAGGTTGCCATGGTCCTATGGGACAAGTATTTTTGCATTTACGGCCTCCCGGAACGAATCCATAGTGATCAGGGTCCAAGCTTTGAAAGTAAATTGATCCGGGAGCTTCTGAGGGTCTCTGGGGTGAACAAGTCGCACACAACACCGTATCACCCGATGGGTAATGGAAGTGTGGAGCGCTTTAATAGAACCCTTGGAAATATGATACAAGCTTTATCACCAGATGTGAAGAGAGACTGGCCAAGACGGTTACAGACACTGACGTTTCTGTATAATTGTACAACCCATGAAACGACAGATTATGCTCCTTTTTTTTTGATGTTTGGGCGTGTGCCCCGCCTGCCCATTGACATCCTTTTCCATTCAGTTTTGAACGACTCAGCTGTAACCTGCTGTGATAAGTTTGTGATTACTCTGGTCAAAGATCTGAAAGAAGCATTACAGATTGCACAAGAACATGCAACAAAAGAGCAGAAAAGACATGCTATGCAGTTGTATAACCGAACGGTGAAAGGACTGGACATCGAAATAGGTGATCAAGTGCTCCTGGCAAATAAAACTGAAAGGGGTAAGAGGAAAGTCGCTGACAGATGAGAGTCGACAGTTTACACTGTTGTGGACTGTAAACCAGACATTCACACTTACAGGATCCGTAATCCAGCCACAGGTCAGGAAAAAGTTGTTAATCGGAACCTGTTGATGCTGGTGAATTTCCTACCAGTGACCATGAAGAATTCCCTATCTGGTCAGCTTTCTGACACATCTGACTCTTGTCAGAGGTCGCCTTCAGACCTGTCATTGAGTGCGGTGGAGGATGAGACTTTAGGAGGAGATGCTGAAGTGTCCGAGAACAGCTGTAGCTGCAGTGGATGGCTCTGAGATGATGAGAGACAATGCATTATCCACATGTGACAATGTTGGCGTTGACTGTGAGAATGATTCATTGTCAGTTCAGGAATCTGACAACAGGATCAGAACTATTAGTTGGGTTTCAGAGCTGCCTGAAAGGTGCATCCAAGATGAGTCTGATCAATCTCTAAGTGGAGTTGTGACTGATCCCTCAACTAAGATTGATCCTGCTGCACCAGAAAGTCACATATCTGAAATGTCAAGAGATACAAGAATGCCTGTTTCTGGTGACGATGCAAGTGGCAGTTCAGATTCGCATGACTCAGATTCTGAGACAGTCCTGTCTGCTCAGCCGCACTCACAGGCTCCTGTCAACACACATGTAGCTGACACTGTGAATGTACCGCAAAGTTCTAATTCAGTCACACAGGTCAGGTCACGTTTTGGTCGCATCATTAGATCTGTTGACAGATTAATACATGTAATGTCAACTCAGGCCATGGTTCAAGACACAAAACACAACGTTCAGTCTGTTTATAAGTCAGTGCTTAGAGCTTTCTCTGCTTAGAAGTCATTTGGTTTCATGTCTCTTAACATATTAGTTAAAATGTGTTTTAGTAGTCCATTTCGTATCTAGAAAATAATAGTTGAGAAAGCACATGCCTGATGAAAGGGGATGCCTTCAAATCCTGGTGGGATTCTACATCATCTTTTCTTTTTGTTTTGAGTATTGTAACAGAAGACTGATTATGGAAGGATATTGTGGAATGTATGTAGATGTTCTACTGTCGGTAGCTGACATTTAGAACATTTAATTTAAACAGTTTATATGTGAATTCCATAAAATAAGGCATTTTGTTGTATTAATTTGTGTTCGACGTCTTCCCTCCTGTGGCCGATAATGGTACTGCAAATGTAGTATTTTGTCCCTCTTCTCTTTCCGTACCGCAGCAGATTTGAGTGTCACTACTGCGGGTATGCACGATTTTTCATGCTCTGTCTCATTAATGTATTAATTGTGAAGATAATATGTTTTAAGTGAATGTTTTCGACGCAATTGATCGCATTTATGTATTTGAACATGTTTATAATACATTTGACACTTTAACACTGTTGTTGAAATAGTTATACATGTATTGAATTTCCTCCTGCGTCACACGAGTAGGAACGAGCTCATTTTACGTGGTCATTGTGTCTGTCTTAAGCCTTCTGACAGTTAATTGTTTTATGAGTTGAGGGTGTAATTTCTATTTTTCTAGTTTTTCCATGTATATCTGCAGTATCGTCTTCAGCCAATGTGATTTATTCTACTTTTTTCCCAAAAAGATAAACCAAAGCTGAAGAAACCCTGTGTGTGAGTGTGTTCTTCCCCATCCGTTACACAAGTACATACAGCTTTTGCCACTCCTAACTCCAATTGTGTGTCGGGGAGTCCCATCAAACTTAAGCCATTTTCAGTGCAAAATCTACTCACATTTCTTGCAGAACATCCTCTTGCTCCCCCACTTTCGTGTGATATCCACACAGATATTCCTGCAGATGACAGGTCTTGTTTTGCCATGTCTAAAATCATAACTGAGCACGGCTCCAAAGACATTGTTGTCTGGGCTAAAACAACATTGGCAGAATTAGGCACACTGTCAAATTTAGTGCTCTTGTCATGTAAATGACCACTTCCGGTCTCGGAATATAAAAAAACCCCCGGGCCTTTTTCGTTTCTGTTTTCTGGTGATTTTATTTTTTTTGTTATTTGAAATATCAAATGAAAATCAAACCATTTTAACATTTTGATCATCCATTTTTCACCATAAAAAAAGAAAAATGCCTTGATTTCAATTTCAATTTTTGTATTTTAAAACGAAAATCAAAAAGCCACTTTTTTTTGTTTGTTTAATACCCGTTTCTAAAAGGAAAATCAAATGACCAAAAGATACCCTGATTTCTAACACTAGCTTGCACTATTCTTTTTTCTATTCTATCTGTTTTCTTTTTATTTATTATATGATTATAGCACTTGCATGTCATTGCTCTTTTGTTGATTTTGATTGCTTTCATTGTCCTTATTTGTAAGTCGCTTTGGATAAAAGCGTCTGCTAAATGTCTAAATGTAATGTAAATGTAATGACTTATCCTACGACGACCGTCAAACCAAGAAGCAATAGGAGCGCTGAACCTGATAACACAATTAGCGCTACAACTTTAAACCACCTCAGTAAAAATGTCGAAATGAGTCAGGTGGACAGTACAAAAAGAAGAAAAACTTATTGAGTTTATTTATTAAGGGGCAGGATGTTTAAACTCGAATAACAAAATTACCTCAAGTTCGCTCTGTAGAACTGGAAGTCCATAAAGTCCTCTTTTGCCCAGCCATGACTTGCTCCACACACGTCGTCTTCATTTTTTTCATTTTTTATTATCAAGGCATGTAATTAACAAAACTTAACGCTACATATTGCTTTTGTTTGCTAGCTATCATTATAGCGAGAGAATTTGGGTCACGGGTTGATGACGTAAAACTATGTCCGTTTTTGTCACATCTTGACTGTTGTACAGTCTGACATTATGACAACTGAGATCCTACAGTGTGACATAGGGATCATGTTCGTATAGTGTGACAAGCAACAATCGCAAAGGACTATTAAAAATCGCACAGTGTGAGCCTGGCTTTAGATGGAATTTGAGACATCTTATGAGCGGTAGAAGTACTGGTATGTACGGGAGTAGACATAAGAGGTTTGAAGGTTTTGAATTGTTGCTCTAATTGCTTGTCTCGACATTTTAAGCAATCCAAAATACTTAGGCCCATATCGTTGATTTTAGAATAAAACAGCTGCTTTACTATGGCGTTATTTTACTGACAAATGTCGAGAGTATCTGAGTGCGCGAGTCCAGTTTTGTGCGAGAGCAAAGGAAATCCGAGCGCGAGCGGAGAGATTCGCGCTCGCGCATTGTATTAATGTGCTTTCGCGCTACAATAATGCGCTCTCGACATTTGTCATTAAAATAACGCCATACTTTACGCAGTCCAATTCTCTTTGCAAATGGTGGTTAAATTTATCTTCACATGCTTTAATCGTTGTACTCACTGTTTCTGCGGTAGCAAGTTCACTGACACGATGCTCAAGATCAGTGAGGTGCTCTTCAATGCTACACATACGCTGCGCAGCCTCTTCACTGAAGAACTGCAGTCTGTCTTCATGATACTCGAGTGGAGGAGGAGGTAATGGCAAGTCATCAGAGTTTGTAATATGGTCATATATTTGTTCAGCGACTATATCTCTGCATTCTCTCTCTTCCTCAGAGTCTAAATATAGCTCACTGAATGTATCAATGAGATTAGCTACCGGGCCTCTACGCTGAACGAATGCTGCATCTGAGAAATCAGTAATGGGAGCATTCTCATCCATTGCAGATGATGGTTTATATGATTTGTTTGTAATAGTGACCAGTACAGTCAAAATGTGTATTTCTAATAAAGGGAAACGGAGAAACAAATCTACTGTTCTCCGTCAAGTTCAAGTCCGCCCCACGTTGGGCGCCATCTGTAACACCTCGATTTTAAAGCTGTTACTCTGAGGGGTTCAACAGATTTTCAACGTGTACTGATTAAAAGACTCTTCACAATAGTGTTAAAGGGGTCATAGGATGCTACATGCACTTTTACAAGTTGTTTGAACTGAAATGTGTGTTGGTAGTGTGTGTACACAACTACCCTATAATGATAAAAATCCACCCAGTGTTTTTGTTTTTATTTATCTCGTTAAATGTTTTATCCTTTCTCAAATTGAGCCGATCTCAGACGTCACACAGACGGGCCCTTCCCACGATAGTTTGATTGACAGTAGCGTTTCAGCACAGACTGGACTGGCGTCTTACCTTAGACCCACCCTGAGTGAGCTGTCATCAGTCCGCCATTGATTCACTGCTGGAGCAGTTGTAGACAAGAATGACTCCTAAGGGATTGAGGTGTTCTGTTGTTGGATGTAATAATGAACATAGCAGTCGTCATTTACTCCCGACATCTGAGCCGCTGAA
>NW_015557133.1:0-20227 GCF_001515605.1 Sinocyclocheilus anshuiensis | reverse complement strand
TTACCATTGAGACATTTTAACCAAACTATGTTACAGATTTTTCATTAAGACCCTAAAGAATCCTATCAACTTATGGAAAATGGGCATCCTATGACCCCTTTAATTTCGTCAGCCATTTTTAATTTAGTCTTAGTCTTAGTCGTGTGTCAAATGTAACTTTTAGTTTTTATCATATTTAGTCAACTTTGAGAGATCATGCCTACAAATTACACTTATGTATAGTGTTAATTTTGTCAGCTATTTTTAATTTAGTCCTTTAGTCCTGTGTCAAATATAACTTTTAGTTTTTAATCATATTTAGTCAACTTGTCCTGTTTTAGTTTTAGTCGACTAAATGTCTGAGAATTTTAGTCTAGTTTTAGTCAGTGGAAACATACACATTTTCGTCATATTTTCATCTTACTGTATAATGGTTAAAATGATGAAAAATATATATTATTTTGCTAAATTTTAATTGCAATGATTGTTGTCATTTGGGAAATTTATTTTTACATTTCATCAGAAGTTGCTCTTTCAACTATAAGCCCAAATCAACAGAATATCGACTCATATGCATAGTTATTTTACCTCATTTAACGTTAGTGTACAGATTTATAACAGGATATCGATTAGAGGCTAAATAAACACCAAAGACTTCAGAGAGATATATATATATATATATATATGCCTATAATTTTGAAACACAAATAATAAATGAGGCTCAATCATCTATTAACAAACATGCGTGTTTATTTTAGCACTTCCGTCAGTGAACACGCAGCCTGCAAATCACTAAAATAAATATCAAACAAATAATAGTTAAACTAGAAAGTAGCCTAAATAAGAAAGTTAAATACACCCTGTCTACCGGACACGAGCGGTGCGACACGTCAAAATACTATAGAATTCATTATAACCCATGCCTGTTAAAACCACGTCTCTTAATAAAAGCTTGCATATGGATCCGCATGTCTCTCGTCTCATAACAGAACACTCAGCCTCACAAGGATCCAGCAGCTTTTCCCGTGGACATTGGCCAGCGTCAAGTCAAGTCACAGCTGATCTTCCTGAGTCCAGTCAAGTCACAGCTGATCTTCCTGAATCCAGTCAAGTCACAGCTGATCTTCATGAACCAAGTCACAGTTGTTCTTCATGAGTCAAGTCAAATCACAGTCGATCGTCATGAGGCAAGTCAAGTCACAGCTGATCTTCATGAACCAAGTCAAGTCACAGTTGTTCTTCATGAGTCAAGTCAAATCACAATCGATCGTCATGAGGCAAGTCAAGTCACAGCTGATCTTCATGAACCAAGTCAAGTCACAGTTGTTCTTCATGAGTCAAGTCAAATCACAATCGATCGTCATGAGGCAAGTCAAGTCACAGCTGATCTTCATGAACCAAGTCAAGTCACAGTTGTTCTTCATGAGTCAAGTCAAATCACAATCGATCGTCATGAGGCAAGTCAAGTCACAGCTTATCTTCAAGAACCAAGTCAAATCACAGTTTATCATCATGCCGAGTCCAGTCAAGTCACAGCTGATCTTCCCGAGTCCAGTCAAGTCACAGCTAATCTTCCCGAGTCCAGTCAAGTCACAGCTGATCTTCATGAGTCAAGTGAAGTCACAGTTGATCGTCATGAATCAAGTAAAATCACAGTTGATCGTCATGAGGCTACCCTGTCACGGCTATGGAGGCCGTTTGTGAGCTCTTTGCCTGTCCTGTCACGTCCTGTTCCGCCTCCGCTTCACCGCCCTCCTGGATTATGAGTTAGGAGCGTCTGGAAGTCGCTCCTGGGGCGGGGGCGGCTAACTGTTTTCCTGGTCTCTGATTCACGCCATGTATCTTGGATTAACCCTTTGCTTGCTGTTTTTGACTCTGTTTGCCCCTGCCTGGACCTTTGTCTTCTACCTGGATTTATCTTGCCTTCGATATACCTGTTTGCCATTGTCTGACCGATGCCTGTTAAAACCACGTCTCTTAATAAAAGCTTGCATATGGATCTGCATGTCTCTCGTCTCATAACAATAATCAGAGATGCTACACTGGATGCGGCGCGACACGACATGACAAATCCCAGATAATAAAGTGCCTCGTCCTGTTTGAGGTTCACTGTTCCGCCACCAAGCAATCGTGCGCATTAATTCCTCATCTGCACACGCTCTCTTTGAAATAGGAATCGTTGCCACATTTCTTGTTAACATCTTCCATTTATCGCGGTCTCGTTTGTATTTGGCCAGTTTGGAGAAAGCCTCACCAAACCTGACCAGCCAGGCGTTTGCGATCACGGGAACTTGAAGACACTTGTACAAACGCGATGGGTGACATGAATGTAGATGGCTCCAGATCGGCGATGTAGTATTCGGTTTCCCAACAAGGTCCATCGCCCAACACAAAATTAATTTGCTGAATGTAGAATAACCTGTATTTTCCTGCGCTCAATCCTGCCAATCTAAACGAAACTCTGTGTATGGAGTTTGAGGTAATTGGTGAATTAGGTTATCATAGAATTATAGTCTAAATAAAATTCGTATTATGCTTGTTATAGAGTGCGTGACGTCACGTGCACTATTGCCGGTGGCAGTAGACAACCGCGATGGCAACCGACCACCGCGGTGACACGGTTGTCACGGCGACCGTCACAGCCCTAATTCCTAATAGTAATTCCAATAATTCCGAATTGCATTAATGTTTCTCTTTTAAAACAATGGCAAAAAGACTTATTGCTGCACCGAGTAAGTAACGTTACGATCTGCAACCACTATTGCAAACAATGCAGTCGAGATCTATGACAGAACACAGACTGGCTGAATGACACTTTATTAATGTTTCTCTTTTAAAACAATGGCAAAAAGACTTATTGCTGCACCGAGTAAGTAACGTTACGATCTGCAACCACTATTGCAAACAATGCAGTCGAGATCTATGACAGAACACAGACTGGCTGAATGACACTTTCATTTAAGCAGAATACCTCAAATGGAGATCACTGAACTCCAGCTTAATTGTACAGTAGCCTACTGTATGTCGGCGTTTTCAGATCACGGCGCCTCCGCAGAGAGAGCAAGTGTAAATGATTGCCAGATTGCATAAAGCAAAAAGCCGGACAGAGTAACGTATTTATCCGTTTAACAGAAAAACTCAGATTGGGGGATTTGAGGTCTTGATATCTGGCAACCGCAAACATGAACGCCCGCATAATAGAGTCTTGTACAGGAGTCTGAAATGTTTTGGTTACACTTTTTTTCAACAAAAGTAAAAAGGTTTTGGTAAAGTTTTTGTTCTTTTAGCTACATTTTAGTCTCGTCTTTATTCATCAACAATATTGCGTGTTCAATTAGTCTCAGTTATCATTTAATTACCTTATTATCGTCTCGTCATCTCGTTTTCGTCAGGGGAAAAAACCTCGGTTGTATGATGAGTTGAAGTAAAAAAAATGATGAGGGATGAGATTAATTTTTAAGCCACAAAGTTATTTGAGTGCGATGCAATGTTAGTAGTCCTATAATCCACAGCGTAAAACAAAACGTAGACATTGGCGTTCGGCGTGGCGCTGAGGACGAGCCCACGCACTGTAGTCACACTACCAGCATGGACCGCCCTCGTAGCCAATATACCTCATATCCAGGGGGTGCTTTAAGATGAATCCAATCAATGACAACACAAAGAAAGAAATCATTTGAAGAATAAGAAAGTAAAGTCCTTTAGTTGAGCAGAAACTCAAAGAGTTCTTAACAAAGGACTTTAGATGAGGAAGTCGGTAGCGTCAACCATTTAATGAAATTAAATTCAAGTTTATTTGTATAGCGCTTTTCACGATACAAATCGTTGCAAAGCAGCTTTACAGAAAATTAAGTTTCTGCAATATATTTAGTAGTAGCTTGTCAGAGGTGACTATGTCAGATTGATGTACATATGGCAGAAATATACGGTAAAATTCAGTTAATGACGTAATCAAAGAGACGATGAACACTATTAACAGCAATGATTATATGTTGCAATCAAACTTGTAGCAAAATTTTATAGTTTATGTTGTTTCAGGGTTGGCATCATCTGAGGTCTTCTGAGGGGTTTGCATCATCTCTTCTCAGGTGTTCGGTCATCTCAGGTCTTTGTAAGGGCTGGATCCAGACTGAAGCTTGTGTAATTCCTAGTTACCGCGGGAAGTCAGTCCCGTGGCAGAAACAGAGAAACAAATAGACACATAATTAGCGTAGCTGCTGTTCCAGTCCAACCAAGCAAAATTTATTTGTTTAACCCAAACTAAAGAATAATAATGTGCATTTGATCAGATATAACTGCAGTAAAAGATTATGAGATGCATTATTTGAATGCTTGGCCAAAGAGATCTGTCTTGAGTGTCTTTAATCTAGATTTAAACAGAGTGTGTCTGAATCCCGAACGTGGTAGAAGGCTAGTTAGGTATGCAGGAGCTAAACCATTAAGGGCCTTCTAGGTAAGTAATAATATTTTGTAACTGATACTGAACTTAATAGGTAGCCAGTGCAGAGACTGTAAAATTGGGGTAATATGATTATATTATTGCATTATAAATTGTAATGCAAGAGATTCTGTGTACTGTTTTTTGGTCCAATAAGAAATATCTCTGTCTTGTCCGAATTTAACTGGAGAAAATTATTGGTCATCCAATCTTTTACATTTTTAACACACTCTGTTAGCTTAGATAATTTAGAAGTTTCATCTGGTCTTGAGATATATAGTTGAGTATCAGCAGCATAACAATGGAAACTAATTCCGTATTTTCTAATAATATTACCAAGGGGTAACATGCATATTGAAAATAGCAGAGGACCTAGGACAGACCCTTGTGGCGCTCCATACTTTACTGGTGATAATTGAGATGACTCCCCGTTTAAATAAACAAAGTGGTAGCGATCGGACAGGTAGGATCTAAACCATCTTAAAGCCTGCCCTTGAATACCCATATCGTTTTGTAATCGATTTGAGTATGTCATGATCTATAGCACATGTGTCAAACTCAAGGCCTGCAGGCCTATTCCGACTGCATGGACAGCTCAAAGGAATAAGTGCGGACCTCAGTGCTAGAGCACCACCGACGGAAATGGAAAAACACGATATTCTCCATTCATTTAACGAATGAAAAAATCGATTGCAGCTGTCAGACACTACTTTCTTCTCGTTTTAAAGTTCGTTTGAGGCAGTTTCTATTGAGTTATTTTAATGACAACTGTCCAGAGTGCATATTGCCTATATGAGAGCGCATCAAATGCACGAGCGCAAATCTCTCTGCTTGCAGGTGGATTCCCATTCATTCACTCTCACAGAAAACGGACACGCTTTCTATCGATCAGACATTACAGTCGTGAGCTAAAAATGATCTTCTATCCTGAGTTTAATAAATGTAACCTGGAGTGTGGGCATCCACTGGCAGAAACATACATCGGCGCATATGCCAACTAATGTAAATAAGTATTTACATAGCATAACAGTAGTAATCTAAATGTATCTGTTTCGCACGTGTCAACAATACAATACATTATGAACATAAAAAGAAGCATTTTTTTTTGTGATCAGATCAACTGGTTCAAAGATCAAAACAGCGCTAATGCAGAGAAAACATGGCCGATTTCATCAGAGATGGCAGAGATAATAGTACTCACGTACAGATGTCAGTAAAAATTTAAACAATCAGCAAGTGTTGTAGAATTTTCCTTGTTCAAAATAAATTGCTAGAGAGGTTTTGAAGCCAGTAGACTTTATTGATCAAACAACAAAGTCGAGTTACGGTTTGCCAAAGGTAACTCCAGAATGTCTGTTTCACACTGATATATATATATGCCTGAAGCCGTTTCACAATACTCCATACATGCGCCATTGTATTTTTGGACAAAATGTCTTTTACCATACATGTGTCCTTGAAGGTGATCAATAGCTTGTCATGCATGTATTTCTAGCTCCTGAACAAGGTCTTCTCCATATATGGGGTTTTCAAGCCTTAAATAGTTCACTCAGTTTACGGCTCACTGCAATCCTTAACACACAGTTGCTTCACACAGTCAGACTAATAATAGAGACTAATAGATAGTAGATAATAGTAGAATAGTTTCTTCTTACAAATAGGCATAATTCTATGTATTATATTAATTCAAGATTAATGAAAATATTCTACATTCCACCCCCCTCTGGGGCTTAAATAAGCCCCACTTCCCGGACTTTTCCCAGAGTGTTATTTCATAAGTTAGGTTTCTTAGCTTTAGTACCATCGTGACTAAATGAAGTCACACAGATTCATTACCAATGACCCAATTATGTATTCACGCTCCGGAGGATATCAGAACCAAACATCTCCTCTCAAATTTTTTAATTGGATTTGATGCAGAAGGGAGTAAAATATTCTGATTCCCTAACTTTTTGACAATATTGGGGGTATGATAAATAATTCAATTTTGTCAGCATAATATATCACACGAACTCAAAATTAAAACAAAGCATGCAGAAGTCTTCAACCCAGATACTTTGCGCATCGTAGAGGGTCACTCTTGGGGAGAGGTTAGGTTAGCACATACACCCAGAGTATGGCTCATTTCATCATCTTCATCCTCACTTGAGGCACTGGAACTCTGATCCAATTTTTCAAATTCAGTTTGTTTAGCCATTCTTGATAATATTCACCTAGGTTGTTTTGCTTATTATCTTGATATTTTATCATTTCCATTTGTTTAACTGTAGCATTAATAACTAATGACCTTAATATAGGCAATTCACAACAAAATAATAAACCTCCTATTATGGCAACTCTTAAAACATTCCCAGTTTAGTAAACCATGCTTCCCATGCTCCAAGTTTCAAATCGAACCAATCCCATGTTTGACTGTCTTTTCCAGCATTTGCTCTAGGCTCAGTTCTGAAATTTTTTTAATTTAATCATAACTTCACTAAATACTCCTCCAGGTGCAGTATTATTTGGTATGTAAGTACAAAACTGATCTCCAAACACAACACAAACTCTGCCAAAAGCCAATTAAGAGCTTGTCTATTTTGCCATGTCATTCTACTTGTTTCATGCATTTGGTCTCCTAACAGTGTTAAAGACTCATCAGTGTAATTAATAAATCTTTGTTGATTATAATAAATATAATTAATCCATTCTGTATTTTTGTTTTGTGAAATCCAAATAAATATTGATTCAAAACCTGATTTAACTTAATCTCTTGCCTTAAACTCGTTTGGAATTCCTCTAGGTTGTCCAATTGAATCTATATATACATTAGGGTCTGGTTTATAAGCTCTTCTAGTTCTATTGTTTTCATTATTTGCATTTTGTTCTGTTCCCCATTGTACCATGATCATTTCTTGAAGTAATCGTACTCTTACGCATATTTCTTTCCATCCAATTGGTAAAGGCGGCAATAGTTGTTCATTTCCACAAATCCAGAAGAAATCTGCTATTATTAATGATTGGTCTTCATAAATAAGGTAAAACTATAGTTTGATTTTCACATTTTTCTGGAGCTATTTTAATTCCTTCCCTTATTTCGTGCGCTAAAAGATCCGGAACTCTTCTAGGAGTGCCTGAATGCCAAACATTTGTTTTATCTACATACCAGATAATGGCACATTTTCCTTTAAATTCGCCTAAATCATGTGTTCCTTTGAATTTATGAAAACATTCATATTTTTGTTTGTAATCCATGTTATACCATTTTGGAATTTCTACCTTTTTTGTTGCTATTTTCATATTTTGGTTCTCATCAGAATACAAACCACAACTTCCCCAGTATGGTCTACTAAAATAGTTTGTTAATTTAGAATTTCCCATAAATCCCAGACATTCAGCTGAGCAATATGGCCTTACGAAAACTTGATGACAAACATTTCTATAAAATGTAGCATATTTTAAATAATCATGAGGATTTGGTACTGCTATCACTTTGTTTAAAGGAGATTTGGAACACAGCAAGCAATTTTCTTTTCCTGTCTCTCTTGCAGTAAAGGTTGACCATCTATACCACCCAATATTTTGTGCTGTTTCCCATAATTCATCGTCTTTACTAATTTCTTCATCATTTTGGATATCATAGTCAATGTTTCTACAATATTTGGATGTCCTTTGTTCTGTTGAGTTGGTATCATTATCAGTTTTGTTCAAAGGCTGAAAAGTTAATTGAAGGGAAGTCGGGCTGTTTTCCGTTGGTTGAGCTTGGACTTGCATTATTAGATGCACTAGGCATATGATGGTCATTGTCCATGCTGTTATGTTCATTTTTCTCATTTGTGGGAGTCTCTTTACTTGGTTTAGCTCCTTGTTGATCCTTTTCGGAGTTCTTAGTACTGTGCTCTCTTTCATTTTCCTCTTCTTCTGTATTTTCGGTTTCAATTTTTTTCCTCTGTTTTCTTGTCTTTTACTTTGGGTACTCTGGTGCAATGGTTTAAATGATACCAGGTATTACTTCCGTCAACTTGGACTGCTGTTGGAGTAGCCGTCACCACTTTATAGGGTCCCTCTCTCCTGGGTTCGTTCCACTTTCTCCTGAACACTCTTAGATACACTAAGCCACCTGGAACAATTGGACAAGCTGCCTCTGCTTCCTCCTTAGGCTGCTGCTTTCTTGTTTCCTGTAAATAGATAGCTTTGTGTATCGCAGTTAGTTTCTTCATATAGGCTCTAAGTTCCATTTGCAATTGTTCTAGTGGGGTCATTTATAGGGGCCCCTACAGAATGACGCAGGCATGGGTCGACCCGTAAGCATTTCATGGGGTGTTAAGTGTGTATTTCTGTTAATTTGCATACTATAACTCAATGCAAGAGGCAATGCATCAGTCCAGTTAAGTTTTGTACTTGCACATATTTTGTTAATTTTAGCTTTAAGGGTACCATTTAATCTCTCAACCATACCCTGGTAGACGCATCCTAATATTTGTTTTATTCTTAATTGTTGCAGTACTTGTTTCACAGTTTTCTGAATAAATGAGGATCCATTATCTGAACTTATTTTAGATGGTATTCCAAATCTAGGAAATACTTCTCTTGTCAGGAATTTAATCATTGTTGCTGCCCCTTCATCTGCCGATGGTACTGCTTCAACCCATCTACTAAATCTGTCTATTACCACAAGCATATACTTTTACCTTGCACCCGTTTTATCGTGTCCACATAATCAGTCACCAAGTGTTTAAATGGTCCTTGTGGTACTGGTATATGACCTATTGGTGTTGTTATACATTTTCTAACATTCTGTTTGGCGCAAATTTCACAGGAGGACAGAAATTCATCCACTACTGGTTTTAAATATGGGGACCAATATCCTTGTTGATTAATTCTCCTTATTACCTCCCCCCTCACACAGTGATCAAATCCATGTGCATCTGGAATTAGAATGTTTAGAAGAGTGGTTGGTGCAACAATCTGTCCTTCCTGAGAAAGCCAAACATTTAGAGTGTCTTTTATAGCCCCTCTTTGTTGCCACATAGACTGTACGTATGAAGTTGCTTGTTCTTGTATCCGAATAATATCATCTAATTGAGGCTGTGGTTCTATTAAAACAATTGGAGCTAATATTGCTGTTTCACATCCTGATGCTTTTTTAGCTTCAAAATCTGCCACATTATTTCCTTTGTTTACATAGTCATTTCCTTTTTTTATGAGCTTGACATTCTATAACTGTTAATCGCTAAGGTAGCATCATCGCAGAGATTAACTGAATTATTTGGTCGGCATGTTGGATTGGAGATCCATCTGTTTTTGTAAAACCTCTCTGTTTCCAAACTGCTCCAAATAGATGACAAACACCATGAGCATAGGCTGAATCAGTAAAAATATTTACTATCTGTCTATTTGCTAATTCACAGGCAACTGTAAGAGCTTTTAGCTCAGGTAGCTGAGCTGAACAGGGTTGTACACCGTGTTGAGATATTACAGGTACAATTTTGTCTCCATCTTTTCTTACAACTGCATAGCCTGAATGAGTTCCTGAATGATCTTTATAACTGGAACCATCTACAAAATGTGTCACTTCTGCCTCAGAAATTGGTGTGGATTCAAGATCAGGTCGTAGTCTAGTAAAGGCTAGTGCACTGGCTACACAATCATGTGGTTTTCCTTCAAAAGCTAATGGGATCAATTCAGCAGGATTTATAGTATTACAGCGTTTAATTGTAACATCTTGATAAGTGAGTAATGAGGAATACACCAAAATACGAGCTGGAGTCAGAACAAACTTTCCTTGTTCTATTAATTCCACAGTTTTGTGGTGTGTATAAATCGTTACAGGGTATCCCATTGTTATTGTCGATGCGGATAACAGGGTGGGTAACCTTGTGCTACATTATCAAACTTTGTGCTGTAGTATGCTATAGGTTGTTTTTTCCTTCCACTACAGCTGTCTTGCATTAATACAGCTGATGCATACCCACACAGTAAATTCCCGAGTTAATGCACAGCAAAATCCAGAGTGTTAAATTAACACTGTTCGGAGCATATATGGTCCCACTCTAAAAGAGTGTTAAAGTAACACTGAAGCAGTGTTAAAGTTAATGAGATAATTAAGTGATTAATTAAGTGCTGATTGAGCATTAGTGATGAACAGCTGCTGTTAACAAGCAGAATCGCTGAAGAAAAGAGAAACAAGAATTACAACGGACTTCAGCCACAGACTTAGATAAAATCAACTGGAATAAAAGAAGACATTTTGAGATAATTATGTGATTAATTAAGTGCTGATTGAGCATTAGTGATGAACAGCTGCTGTTAACAAGCAGAATCGCTGAAGAAAAGAGAAACAAGAATTACAACGGACTTCAGCCACAGACTTAGATAAAATCAACTGGAATAAAAGAAGACATTTAATCTCTCAAGGTCTCAGCAGAAGATGATTGAACAACTCTACAAACAGCATCACCAGGAGTGTTAAAGTAACACTGAAGCAGTGTTAAAGTTAATGAGATAATTAAGTGATTAATTAAGTGCTGATTGAGCATTAGTGATGAACAGCTGCTGTTAACAAGCAGAACCACTGAAGAAAAGAGAAACACAAGAATTACAACTGACTTCAGCCACAGACTTAGATGAAATCAACTGAAATAAAAGACATTAAATCTCTCAAGATTTCAGCAGAAGATGATTAATCATCTCCACAAACAGCATCACCAGTTCACACATTACTTAACCAGTTAGACTTTATTTCTGGAGTATCTAAAACAGAAGTTCTTTATTGAGAATTAATGTATAGATGTTTTTTTTTTCTTCAACTTACAGTTTTTGTGAATGGTTGCTTTAGTTGCCTCTTGACCCTTGACTTTTTAAATTTAAGTTTCTCTTTGGCTGTCACATTTGTGTGTATTAAACACATATGTGATGGCAAGGAACTTATGATAAAATCATGTTATGTGTCTTAGTCTCTGATTGCAATTTGCCTAAAACTCTAGTGCTTTTATGTTTTCTATGTTGTTGCAGTTATGTGAGATAACAATGTGAGAAAAACTTTATAAATTACTTTTATAAATATGGTTCATAAAGAGGTTTCAATTCTGGCACTCATAGACATGAAGAATCAGCATGTGAATCTCAGCAATGGTGACAAAATATTCTGATAATGTTTATGTGATTTTTGAACGTGACAAAACAAGGCAATAAAAAGTCACAACTAAAAATAAAAGCAAATAGTAAAAATAAAAGAAAATACTAAGAAATGCAGCTGCATAATTTATTCATGTCACAATGCATGCTGGGAGCCATGGATGAGTTATGATTGGTGCACCAAGAATGCAATGCAACATGAATCTGTCTGATGATCATCACCATTGTTCATGTGCTGATTCTTGATGTCTGCGTGTCTGAACAGTACAGATGTTCTATACTGGTGTGCAAAGTGTTTTTAAAGCTCTTCATATTTCATTAAAATGCAGTTGTGATCGATAACAAACTATATTACACATTACCACTGATATATTGTTAAAAAGTCAAGGGTCAAGAGCCCAACTAAAGCAAATGCTTATCTCCACAATGGTGACTTCAAATTGGGTTATTTTCAATAAACATTAACATCTAAATCTCTGTTAATTTTTAATAAGACATTTTTAGATGCATGACAAACAAAAATTCAAACTGGTTAGTAATGTGTGAAGTTGGTGAAGCTGTTTGTGGAGATGATTAATCCTCTTCTGCTGAGATCTTGAGAGATTTAATGTCTTCTTTTATTTCAGTTGATTTAATCTAAGTCTGTGGCTGAAGTCAGTTGTAGTTCTTGTGTTTCTCTTTTCTTCAGCGATTCTGCTTGTTAACAGCAGCTGTTCATCACTAATGCTCAATCAGCACTTAATTAATCACATAATTATCTCATTAACTTTAACACTGCTTCAGTGTTACTTTAACACTCTTTTAGAGTGGGACCATATATGCTCCGAGCAGTGTTAATTTAACACTCTGGATTTTGCTGTGCATTAACTCTGTTTGCCACATACAAATAAAACTATTTACGGTAGTCGGGATGTGCGATGGTTGGTGCCCTTTGTAATTCCTCCTTTATTGATTCAAATGCTATCAATGCATCTGTAGTCCATTTTAGTGCATTGCTTAAATTTTCTAATCCTGCTTGTTTCATAATTTCTCTTAATGGTGCTGTTTTTACTCTATAGTCCTCTATCCAGTCTGCATTAAAGCCTATCATTCCTAAGAATGTCATTATTTGCCCTACTGTTTGTGGCAATGGTATTTTACTTATGCCTTCCAAATGTGATGGGGCTATAGCTTTTGTACCATATGCAATTAACCTTCCTAAATATTCAACTTGTGTCTGACAATAATGCAGTTTAGTTTTAGATACTTTATGGCCACCTTGGGCCAATTTAGTAAGTTCTTTAATAGAATCTTTGTGACACTGTTCTAATGTTGCAGAGCAGATTATTAAATCATCTACATATTGTAACAAAGTACTATCAATCATAAGATCTTCTAAATCTGCTCTTAGTCTTATTTAGCATCAGAAGGAACATTTGTCAGCAGAGTGTGTGGATTTGGAACTTCTGCTGTCCAATCTTCCACTATTTCATTTATTGCTTGTAGTTAATGAACGAGACACCATCTAGATTTATCAGCTTTTATAACAGGAGCAATTGGAGTGTTACAATAACTAGTTGTTTCTATCAATACTCCTGCTTTTACAAAACCGTCAGTAGTGTTTCTTATTCCTGCTTCAGGTCGTATAGGATATTGCCATTTTCTTGGCAGGCATACACCAGGTTTAAGTCGTACTATTATAAGATTTGCAGATTTTACTAATCCTACATCTGTGTCATGTTGAGACCATAACTCAGGTGGAACTTGACTTTCCATGTCTTTAAACAATTCACTATTAAAAACTTATATTTTAGGAATTGTCATTTGCACTTGAATTTTATGATTTACAAGTACTTCCTGTGGGACACCTGTTAATGTGGTATTACATAATATTTTAATGTAATTTTTGTCTGTAGAGTGAAAAATTAATGGATTTATTGTTGCTTCCCACTGGCACTGTCTAGCTTTTTTCATCATTGGTCCTAAATCGTTTGTTTTCCAATCTTTTCCTATATATAAGGATACATGTGGAACAAAATTTGGTACATTTAACCAATTTTGTATAAAATCATTTTCAGTTATGTTCATTGCCGCTCCCCGGTTTCCCACTATAATATAATCTGAAGTCATTTCTATTTTTGCCCTTTTGTCTTTTCTTGCCAGTTTTTTTATTTTTCTGTCTGGTGCCTCAGGAATTTGTGCTTCAATAAATTTTCCCCATTCATCAACAATTTGTCTTATCTTCTATTTGTCCTATCCAATATACATTAGCTGCTGGTTCTGAAATCATCATCATTTCTAGTCCTTGCATATCTACATATACTCCATCTAGAGAACACCAAATTTGCAGGCCTAATTTGCATAATGCATCCCTTCCTAATAAGTTAACAGAAGTTTGATTTGATACCAGGATAGGTATTGTCACACTTTTATTTTTGGTTTGTAGACACACTGGAGCAGTCATTGGAATTAGCTGCATTTGTCCCGAGAATCCTATTGTCTTTACAAATTTTCCAGACATGGGGAGATGTGAAGCATAATTTGAATTAACACATGAATGAACTGCTCCTGTATTGACCAACATGGATTAGTTGTTAACATTGGAAATTGACTCTCCCCAATAGGATTCTCTGGGCCTCCCTAATACCCTTGTTTTGAACCTACCCAATGATTTGCCGTACCCTGTGGTGGGCCTCGTGGTGGACCTTGAAAGGGCTGGCGCCAGCTCCCCCATCCTCCCCTAAGAGGGCACTTTTTTCTGTTATGACCCAGCTGACCACAATTCCAGCATCCTTCATGAAACCCTTCAAGTTGTTCTTTATCTCTCTGGTTTATTTGAACATTTTCCTTTGCATCATCCCTGGTTGTTGAGCATAAATGTGGATAATAGGTGTTGGGGTCTGATATGTATTTGGATATATCTGGATCTGGATCTGTCCGCTGCTTTTGATACGGTGAACCACCAGATTCTCCTGTCAACCCTATTGGAAAATGGCATCTCAGGAACCGCACGCCAGTGGTTTGAGTCTTACCTCTCAGATAGGCCCTTCAAGGTATCTTGGAGAGGTGAGGTGTCCAAGTCGCAACATCTAGCTACTGGGGTGCTTCAGGGCTCAGTTCTTGGACCACTTCTCTTCTCTGTCTACATGGCATCACTAGGTTCTGTCATTCAGAAACATGGCTTTTTCTATCACTATCTCTACCTCTCATTCCATCCTGATGATCCGACGATAGCTGCTCGCATCTCAGCATGTCTAACAGACATTTCTTGTTGGATGACGGACCATCACCTTCAACTCAACCTGGCTAAGACAGAAAATGACGCGTCAGTGCAAGTTCTACTAGGAAGACTTAATGCCACGCCACATTACAATTAGATCTAGCCAATCGTCACTCAACACAAGGAATATATAAGCCCTCTACTCACCCTTCATTGTGTTTGCAGATACTGCCGCTGTCGTTTCCCTCCATCCTCCCCACCACCACCAGGTTGGCCCCGTCCATGCGGTGGTAGGCTCTGCCCTGCCTTCGTCTTCGGGAGGAATAGCTAGAATCTATGACTTCAGATTTAAGCTACGGATGGGGCCTATGCCAAATAATTCTGTTTTTTTGTATCAGTTTTGTAAATAAATACTTTTGAGTTTTATCTTCACCTCCCGAGTCTTTCTGGTAGAATTGCTTGTGGTTTCAACAAACCCATCACTTTATGAAAATTTCACCATTCAGTTAGGCTCATCAACCATAACTCCTTCAAAAACAGCTAGAAACCTTGGAGTTGTGATTGATGATAAGCTGAATTTCTCAGATCACATTGCTAAAACTGCCCGGTCCTGCAGATTTGCTTTATACAACATTAGGAAGATCAGGCCCTTTCTTTCAGAACATGCAACACAACTCCTTGTTCAAGCTCTTGTTCTATCCAGGCTGGACTATTGCAATGCTCTCTTGGCAGGTCTTCCAGCCACTTTTATCAAACCTCTACAATTAATACAAAATGCCGCTGCAAAAATTAATCTTTAATGAGAAGTGTAATCAATGTTTTATAACCATTTTTAGTAGATAAGGTTATTAACGTGTATGCAAGATGTCTGATATTTGAGCTTGAATGAAAGCTTATTTTATGTGCAAGACTGTGGTATGAATGAAAAGTGGGTATTATGTACAATACTAGCATTAAGAAACTTTATAGAAGTATTAACAAAATCTGGCAAGGATGTTCCCCAGGTGATAAATTGAAGCATCTTGTTAATTCATGCACGAAGAGGAACCTTACAGGGTGTGGCTAAGCCCTGCAACAATATCTGATTGGAACAATCGCTTCTGGGATGGACCAAATCGGCTTGCTTAAAACCAAATGTCACGAACAGATCTGTGCTCTTTCGCCCGTGTTCGACTGCGCTTCAACTTGCGCTCACACGCTGCACCATCAAGCGATTGGGTCATCCAGAACTCCCAAACACTCCATTGAAGCTTCGTGCTGAAATCTTCAAAGTCTAAAGCCATGCAAAGAAACTCTCAGAAGAACTTCAAGCACCTCACCATCCGTAGCCAAGGCAACCGACGTCCAAAGCTCTTCCATTACAAGGCAAACCTCCATTCACCACGAGGGTTCTCCCAAAAGACATCATCCAAACGACAGATCGGCAACCAATCAGAGACTCCGGGGAGATAAGCCAAATCTCTGCTTTTGTGATTTTCTTGGTGCGATCTAAAAACAAATAACTTACTAGACTTTTGGGACTTCCTCAGAATTCCGTTACCTCTCATCCTTCGAACTGTATGTGTGTGTGTGTGTGTGTGTGTGTTTTCATTAGTTTAGTACCATGTAATCTATAGAGTAGCTCAAATAAATTCATGTTTCATTATAAAGAATCATTGTCTTGTGTTGTGTAATTTTAAGTTAAAACTTTGCCCAGATCTTGCTACCTAGCTCGTAGCTTATAAATTATCACTAGCATGTATTAACCTGTGGCCAGGGATAATACAAATATCCAAATTGTTAAGATATACTGATGTTAACGTCTTGCTGGACGAACAGTTGATAAAGTGTATTCAAATCAAATTTGGAATCGGTTCAATCAGGTTGATTTTGAATCTTCAGATTCGATTCCCCTCTGAAAAGAGTTAATTTTCTTACATTATGGTGGAGAATGCAGCGGGCAAAATTTCACATAATTTGTAACACCAAGACATTGTGTTGAATCTTTTCTATTTTTATCCGGAGAATAGATTAGAGACAAAGAAACAGAGCTTTGGAAAAATGCTGGATTTTGACATCAAGATTTCAAAAGCTTGTGGCTTGAAAGGCCTTAAAGATAGAGATCTAATGTAAATTAGAGAAATGTTGGGCATGACCGAAAGCGAAACAGAGCTTGTTGTGTTACTGTATACTTTATTGTGGCATGCCAGCATGTTGAATGTATGAATGTTCAACTTGAAGATGTTTAAAGAAGTGAACTGCTGTAAAATATTGAAATTTTGTCAGTTGAGACAAAAACTAAGTCGCTGTAAAAGCGCACAAGAAAGAAGCGAGCGCATTCCTCATTTTCCTTTCTTTTAAGGCCTTCATAGTTTGATTTGTTGGTGCATGTCCCACTTCCAGTCAGGCTATGCATCTCCCGGTTCGAGACCATTAACTTAGCTAATTAATGCTCTCTTGCCATTAAATTCACTACAAGCTGTCCGAACGTTATTTTATGGGAGAATTGTGAAATCTTGATCAAGTAGAATTGTGGTTAAATCCATGTGTGTTTTTGTCTGTATAAATAGACTAACACAAAGTGCTTAGATCCGTTGAGATCTACAATAACATTATTGTATTAATTGCAGTAAATCTGTAGATTAATTTACCTCACTCTAACGAGTTGAGATTGTTCAGTGCTATAAGATAAGAATCTAGATAGTGCTTTGTGGTTGTTCAAGTGTCGAAATGCGCCATCATTTCACGTGATGCATGTAAATTGTGTGTAACTTGCATGCTAGCTTATTGCAGGGTACGTCGTCATAGTAAAAGCCGTAACCCGGAAGTTCTAAGAAACCTTTTCTGGGGTAACTTTCAAGTGCGCAGGCGCAGTCCGCCAGCGCTATATTGAGCCATTTGTAAACAAAATCCTAGCATAAGCTAAGCTAACTGAAGCTAACACGTTTGCACTGAAGCCTATGTAAAGCTAGTAGCATTGAAGGCTAGCGGTTAGCACGTAGCATTTTGCGGTCTTAAATGCAGAGTGTTTTGCAGTGTTTGAAGTGACTTAACCAGTTGCCTCTGAACTCTTTCTTCACCTCATTTTTCGCTCTTTCATACTTTTGCATCCTATCTCTCTTCTCTTCTCCTCCCATTGAAAAGAACGTTGACAAACGCAAACTTAATAAACCTTGCTGTACACGATTGTAAACAATCTTCAGAGTGGTTAGCATCTCATATTGTTTTTTTTTAAATCACGTTTGTTCTCCCTTCCCCCTTCGGCTGGTTTACTCTATCAGTTTAAACGCTGTTTATTTTTATTTGCAATTAATCACGGTCCTCGTCCTCATTGCTCTAATGATACTTACTGGTTAATTAAATTATAACTGCTCTTATCAATTTTAATGACATCAGTAAATATTACTAATTTTCTATTATCACTGATTGGAAATTTTAATTTAATTTCATAATTAATTACAGTTTCTGCATCCATATTGCAATAACACTTACTGATGAATTTAATTGGTATTGCTCTTATAATTTTAATGACTACATCATTGGTTTTTAATCATTAAATATCATTACTGATTTGAAATATTAATTTCTTTTATAACTAATAAGGGTTTGGACTTCCCCACTTCAATGATACAGTTGATTACATTAATTATAATTGCTCTTATCAATTTTAATGATGACATCATTCAATTGATCATTAATTGTCATTAATAATCATTCTGCTCCTTGCTCTGTTTGTTATTCTTCTTTTCTCCCTCTGTTCTCTAGCTGTGCTACCTGTGTGTGCTTACTAATTTCCCCCGCAGAGACTACAAATTAGAAGCATGCCCACCAGAGGATCACAGTCGCAGAGAACCACGCTCACCTGCCCATTACACACTCAACATTAGCCCACACTTGACATTGCACATTCACACCTCTGTTGTGCCTTGTTTGTTGTTTCATTTTGATTTTTGTTCCTCTTCAAGGTCTGTGTCAGTCTCAGTTCTAGATCTCCCTCACCACGTCAAATCATGTCTCGCACAACAGACCCTGTTGGCCACTGGGAGAACCTCGAGACATGGCTAAGTGTTGCAACAGACGGCATCCTACCTAAGGCTGCCGAAACACTGAGGCATCAGACACAGCCACAGACCAGCTGGATGACAACATAACTTCAGAGACAAGAACGGCAGAATTAAAGCCCTTGAAACTCACCTGGATGAGTCAAGAAATGATATCAGCAGCCTAACACAACAGCTGGACTACATCAAAGAGGAGTCCGACAACGTCAGAGAGGAACTCAGACATGCCTACGAGCTGCGCCCTGAGCCAACAAGGACACGACGGGCACCAGTCTCACCCCTGCCGAGCAGGACCGGGTCCCCTGTTCCTGGACTGACACGTGATAAAAAGGGGGAGGGGGCAGTGCTGAAACATTCACCAGCTCCCTCTGAAGAACTTTACCTCACGACAAAGCTAAAAGAAACTGTTCCAGCCAGCCACAGATCATCGCATGGCTTGGACCTCAAAGACCTCGACAAGCTCGCCAGGAGCATTGCCAAATTCACCCCAAGTGTGCCAGGTAGCCAGGATGTGCAAGCTTATCTGCAATATATCAATTTTTACTTGGAAATGAGACCCAATGTCACTGACAAAGATAGACTCTATTTGCTCCGAACAACATCCAGCCCTGACGCGTGAGCAAAAGGGGGAGGGGGCAGTGCTGAAACATTCACCAGCTCCCTCTGAAGAACTTTACCTCACGACAAAGCTAAAAGAAACTGTTCCAGCCAGCCACAGATCATCGCATGGCTTGGACCTCAAAGACCTCGACAAGCTCGCCAGGAGCATTGCCAAATTCACCCCAAGTGTGCCAGGTAGCCAGGATGTGCAAGCTTATCTGCAATATATCAATTTTTACTTGGAAATGAGACCCAATGTCACTGACAAAGATAGACTCTATTTGCTCCGAACAACATCCAGCCCTGAAGTGCGCAGCTTCTTGGACCGGCAGCCTGCTCACACAAAAACTGATTACCACCTGCTCTGAGAAGCTCTCATTAAAGAATTTGTCGACCCTGAGTCAGAACAAGGACTAGTGGCTGCCCTGGAGACGAAACAAGGTCTTCATGAATCTCCTCAAGCCTAATACAGCCAACGAATCAGGGATGGCGTGGTAACCAATGCACGCATAGCTACCTGGTTAATGACGCTCCAAGGATGAGACGTCGAGGCAAGATATCCCCAAAACCACAAATCATCTCTAGGAAATGGGAAAGCAGCCTGCCAGAACTGTTCAACGGACACGCTGCACACAGCAGCAGAACCCAAAGAACCTTCACAACCGCAACTGACAAACCAGAGCACAGGTACTTCGAAGAGAATGTGTGTGAAGAGATGCCCACAGCATATGTCGATGACTGCTCCTACAATCAACAGGGCAACTTGAAAGCTGGAGCGGGTGTGGTCTGGCTCAACAGCGACCCTTGCCAACTGCAACAATTCAAATTAGGCCCTCACTCATCACAATATGCAGA
>NW_015557132.1:8678-12799 GCF_001515605.1 Sinocyclocheilus anshuiensis | reverse complement strand
TTGCCATTACAAACAGTGGTCTAGCCAGAAAAGAAAATCTCTGCAGGCCAGCATGTTTTGATCTAGTATGAAGTTGACTAGCGTCTCAATAATTTCACATATCATGGAACCATCATTTTTTTAAATCAGCGACACGCATAATTCTGTTACATACGTACACAGACAGAGAACCTCAGCAACTCCAAACTCATCGCTACATTCAGACATCACATCCAGAATTTTTCTGGTAGTTACACAGATTGACTCTTTGCTGTCAATACTGACTCTTGTCAAATCAGACCATGAACTGCTTAGATCTCTTGTGTCATCCATTTCATTTTTTAGGTTTTTTACACGCTCGAGATCCCCCGTACAATCATGATTTGGATCGGACGCATGATCGATGACCGTGTGCATAAGATCAATCATTTGGTCTCTGTAACATTGTTTAAACGTAGAGTCTTTTACAGGACACGTTTTTCCCGCGGCACAGTCGCACTCCAGTTGCTCATCCGCAGCAGCGCCAGAACTCCAGTCACGCTCCATCAGCTTTTGTGTAGCGTACTTTTCAGAATTTGATTCGTTCCAAGACGTAAACTCCTATTCGATAATGTTGCCTCAATTTCCTAGAATTTGGATTGACTGTTTTAATCCACGACGGTCCAGGCCTTGTGCAATTTCAATTTCGGTTAATGGGTTAGACCCCCGAAGCGATACTGAAAAATTGCAGAGTGCTTCAGGATCAGACAAATTGGATTGTTGAAGCCGATTCTGACGGTCCGTGTAGATAACGTTTTGATCAAACATTGCAACATGTATTCTATCCAGCCGGTATGGTTCGCAGATCTAGGAAAGTAGGCGATGACCGCAGAGTTTATCAGGACGGCCATTGTTGGTTTTACCGATCGGGCCCGCCCTCACTCCTGTTGCGTGGTGTAAAGGGGTTGTCGTCAGGAAGCCATAAACAATGGTCACGATGAAGCAGTTCTCCCAGAAAGATATTTTGGTTAAAGATTATGAGGGAATTCGGTCATTTAAAAGATTTAACTTTTATACCAAACTTTTATTTATTTATTTATTTTTATTTAATCAATTTAATAAAAAGAAAACGAGGCTGAGGCCGGGCTAGAGTGAGCAGAGGCGGCGGGGTTGAGAACGGCGCAGCCGGCGGATTCGACGAAGGAGATTATATCTGATATAAATTAGGATAGTATTAATAATATAACATAAATGTCTGGAATGAAGACGGTGGGTTAAAGCGATATTTTATTAAGCAAATTCACAGAAATATTGTCCTCTAACATCTCTAACATGACAGCGAAAACTAGGAAACAAAGCGTAAGACCTAACAATTACCATTAGATGGGAAACAAATTCAAACAGAAATAAAAAAGCAAAGTCATGGAGACATATAAAATCATTCTTGTTTCAAAGTGTAACCCTATGAAAAACTTTGAGTTTTATATTCTACAACGGTGTGACGAGGCCTAGCGCTGTAGCGCCGTTAAACACAAGGATAAAGTCAAGATATCTAGCAATTTTAGGTATACTTACCAGGAATAAGCCTGGTGCGTGAAAGACTTAGAAGAAGCATTTGTGTTTGTGTTGATAGGCTATATTGTTCTTATTGTCGCTATAAAGATTTGTACGTTTACATACATATCAACGTATTTATGAAACGCTGTTACAGAATTTGTCTTAGTGACATCCAATGGAATATTTTATTAAAAGATAACGCAGAGGACTGTTTGAGTAACACTCTGTCAATTGTTCGCCCAACTACCGGAAACCTGTAACTTTATTTTAATTATTTAAATATGCATATAAGCTTCATGTCTGACACTTTTGTAACTGACTAAAAACTAATATTTAAGCTATTTAAGAAATATTAAGAGAAATAAGAGATGTTAAAAAACTGCTGGCCTCATGTATTATTAAAGAAGAACAGCCAGACATGACCAAACACTCTCAAGTAGACAGTAATTTTCTGAAATGATTTCTTTAAACATTGAATGCTGACGGATCTCAGAAAGAAGGCCTCACCTAAAGGCATATAAAGTCCAGGAACAAGACACATGACTAAGACAACCAATCAGAACATGACACATGAACCAAAGAACAAATCAGAACATAACACACAGACAAGGGAATCACATGACAGAACATGATCACATGTGGGGCAAGGAACACATGACAAACCAGGAAATTAAACTAAGATCATGAATACAAAGCAAAAGACATGAACACCAACACAACCCAAAACAAACCCTGACATGTAAACACTTTCTGAGGTGTCCTGAATTTACAACTGTGCCCCCATCGATCTTGTTTGGATATCATCTTTGGGGTCTGTAGGGGAAAAGTATGGATGATAAGGTTCATTCTATATTGTTTAATTGGGGTTGGAGCTAAACTGTTCAGGACACCGGCCCTCCAGGACCGAGTTTGGACACCCCTGCTATATCTATTCTATATGTATGTAATGTAATATGTAATGTTGAATTTAAAAAAAATTAAATTTAGGTTACATTTGCATGAAAATAAGTAAAATATTTTATTTAATTCTTTTGAGATCTCGTCTAAACAATCTTTTAATTTTGAAAGATCTTATTTACATTCTTAAGATTATGCTTTAATAATAATACATTTTATAAGATGAAGACGTTCACTCTGAAAAATGGGTTAGAGGCCAGAATCAGAATTTAAGCGAATATCATTTATTATCTTAATGAGCGCTGTCTCTGTGCTGTGATGCTGTCGGAAACCAGATTGAAAATCGTCTAGGTATCCAATCGAGTTTAAGCTGATTAAAAACTACCTTTTCAATAATCTTGCCTATAAAAAAATTTATTATTTGATATTGGTCTGTATTTGCTCAATATGGTGTTATCAAGACTGCTCTTTTTCAAGAGGGGCTTAGCAACTGCAGTTTTCAGGGAGTTTGGAAAAGTCCCAGAAAGTAGTGAAGCGTTCACCAATTCTAAGAGATCTGCTTCTAAACAGTTAAACACAGTTTTGAAAAAAAATATGTGGGGAATGTGTCAAGATAGCAGGTGATGTACTATTTCTTCCAACATTTTGCTATTGTTATTTGTATGCGAGTGATGTTTAAGTTTCTGTTCATAAGGTTTGAGAAGAAGGTCTGTCTAGCTGTGGCTAGTTCCACATTGAAAGCATGAAGACTGTCTTTATAGATGCTATACTCTTTACTGCTGTTGAATTTCGCCAGGGTGATTGTTAACACATGCCTATATATTTTTTTTTGTTTCATCATAAACTAGGTAAGCAGGGACTTGTAATAATATGTTGAACATCTGATAAGTTGGTCAATCACAAATCAAGAGTTATATATTACTGCTGGTACTATAATACATTTTCTTCAGTGGTTGTAATTGTTGTTAGAATGTTTCAAATTGGATCCAGGTTTGTTTTATGATCATACCGTTGTTTGTCAAACTAGTCTTAAGTGATATTGATCACATTTTTAGAGTTAAACAGGTTAATGAGCTCTTACTTGTAATAATGCTTAAAATATTTCCATTAGGGTCTCGGCTACAACTAAATGATAAAACAAATTTAAGAATGTTGTTGGCAGTTTGTGGGAGTCTGCGAAAGCTGTGTGCGTGCGTGAGAGAGTTTGGATGAAAAGCGTTTTAGGTTAAAGATACAAACTACAAGCATCCTACCTTAGAAACTTAATGTGTTTTCCCCAACAAAACGGTTGTTCATTAGAATCAGAATCAGAATCAAAATGAGCTTTATTGCCAGAATCCGTGTATCATTCGATCATTCATTTTTTGATTTAATACTGAAAGTAGAAAAATGAGAAAACGGCTCCTTTTTCGTTTTTTCGTTTTTTTTCCAAAAAACGAGAAACGAGAATTCAGCTTAAATTTTCGTTTTTCGTTCATGGGTGGAAAAATGAATAAACAGCTTGAATATTTGATTTCTACATGTGGGCGGGATTTAAACGCCCCTTTCTGCTGATTGGTCAGCCGAAGATCAAACCGTGCAGTCATCAGTTCTTCTGCAGCAAAATAATAGTCCTCCACTGCTGCAGTTGTATGGATTCTTAACGCATTTATTGCAACTACATTTAATCTTTTTTTCATCAAACAAACAGTCAAATGAATAGCTCGACA
>NW_015557132.1:1539-2049 GCF_001515605.1 Sinocyclocheilus anshuiensis | reverse complement strand
GAGTCCATACCTGGCCAATGTCCACATGAAAAGCTGCTGGATCCTTGTGTGGCCGAGTATTCTGTAACGGAACCGACGAGACGTGAGACGTGCGGATCCATTTGCAAAGCTTTAATAGAAGACAGAGACGTGTTCGCATGGGTCACATGGGTCAGACAATGGCAAACAGGTATATAGAGGGCAAGACAAAAGAGTATCCAAAGGATCAGTCGACGGACGTGGTCATAAAACAGGCATGGGTCAGACAATGGCAAACAGGTATTAGAGGGCAAGACACAAGAGTAGTCCAGTAAACGGGCGTGGTCGATCTCCTGCGAACATAATCCTGAGGGCGAGGCAAATGGGGAATTCACAAGACGAGCTAGAGTCCAGGCAAGGTGCAAACACAGTCCGAAACAGCAAGGCAAAGGGTAATTCCGAAACAGGCTATAAGGCAGGCAGCAGGCAGAGATCAGACAAAACGAGATAACAGGCAAGGATCAAGACACGGGTAAACAGACAAGGCAGTAC
>NW_015557132.1:704-1433 GCF_001515605.1 Sinocyclocheilus anshuiensis | reverse complement strand
CCCCCCCCCCCCCCCAAGGAGCGGCTTCCAGACGCTCCTAACTGGCGGAACAGGGGGAGGGACAGAGGGACAGGTCCACGTGGAAGTGGAGAGACCAGGGACTGAGGCAGTGTAGGCAGAGCAGAGAACCAGGGTGGAGCAGAAGTCCACCAGGCCGGAGCAGACAGAGCAGAAGACCACCACGACAGAGCAGACGGGACAGAAGCCCACCAGGGCAGAGCAGATGAGACAGTTCATAAACGAACTCCCAAACTAGGACTGGCAAGACAGACAATTCAGACACATTTGGGGGAACAGAACAAACAGATAGTTCATGAATTGTCTCTATGGTAGTGACAGGGTTAACGGGACAAACATGGAATGCATTTATGGTTTCTGGGCTCAAAACTGGACTAATGGGGCAACTAACAGGTTCCTTGTTTTGAACAGGACTGACAGATGGTTCAACAGACTCATTGGGGAAAATGGGACAGACAGACAATTCAAAAACGGATTCATAGGTTGATCTAGGACAGACTGACAGTTCATGATCAGACTGATTGACAGAAACTGACAAGACAGAGAGTTCAAAATCAGCATCTAGATGGACAGACAGATCACAATCCGCCTCCATGTCTGATATAGAACAGGACGAGAGTTCGGAGATGGCCTCCTCGGCCGGTTCAGAGCAGAATAAAAGTTCATAAATGGCCTCCGTAGCCTTGACAGGACAGGCAGAGAGTTCACAGA
>NW_015557132.1:264-676 GCF_001515605.1 Sinocyclocheilus anshuiensis | reverse complement strand
GGCCTCTATAGCTGTGACAGGACGAGCAGGGAGTTCGCAAACGGCCTCCATAGCCGTGACAGGACGGGCAGAGAGTTCACAGACGGCCTCCATAGCCGTGACAGGACGGGCAGAGATTTCACAAACGGCCTCCATAGCCGTGACAGGACGGGCAGAGAGTTCACAAACGGCCTCCATAGTAGAAACCTGCGCGCTCCCGCAAGATTCTGTCACGCGTCCGCCCGCTCCCGCAATGTGTTATAAATAGAAACTATGCCTAGCTTGCGCATATCAATAATTTTAATGTTAATATTAGTTCTTCTTTTTGCTTTTGTACAACAGATAAATAACAATTTATATGTTTTAGACACTTTATATTTAGATAATTTCTATTTTGCGGGAGTCCCGCGAATCATTTTATTCTCCCGCATCC
>NW_015557132.1:0-225 GCF_001515605.1 Sinocyclocheilus anshuiensis | reverse complement strand
TATGTTTAGATCATTTCTATTTTGCGGGAGTCCCGCGAATCATTTTATTCTCCCGCATCCCGCACACACACGAGTATCTTCCCGCCCACACTCGCCCCCTAAAAAAGTTGTCCCGCGCCTCACCCTGTTGCGTTGGGTCCCGCGGGTCCTGCAGTACTCCCGTGGGAGTGCAGGTCTCTACTCCATAGCCGTGACAGGACGGGCAGAGAGTTCACAGATGGCCTC
>NW_015557131.1:167361-184052 GCF_001515605.1 Sinocyclocheilus anshuiensis | reverse complement strand
AGAACAAAGAACATGGTATCTGGAAATGTTCCAGCGACAGACTCGACCGGACCCCATGACCGCAACACATAAATTGATAATCCCGTCAACAAAAGAGACAATTTTAGAGCTCCCTGTCCAGCAGAAGGATGGCAGATCCACACACTCGTGACATGGGCATGACCTCAGGACACCTCCCCTTTTCCCCCTGCATTCCAAAAAAGGGACGCATGCTTTTACTACTTCCCAGAAAAGTGCGCGTTTCTCCTGTCACAGACAAAGAAACAGAACTTACACAGACAATTCATAAGACAATCATTTAAAATCATTTAAAGTATCGGAGCAATATACTCCCAAATAATATGCTTTCTGTTTGATGTGTTATTGAAACCATGATATCTTAATCTTTGCCTTATAACTTTTCCTTTTAGTTATTACGATTACTGTGTATGCAAAATACCTGTTGTTTGAGCTTGAATGAAAGCTTATTTTATGTGAGAAACTTTGGTATGAATGAGAAGTGAGAAGTATGTACAATACTCGCATTAGGAAACTTTATAAAAGTATCAACCAAATCTTCGCAAAGATTTTTCTCCACATAATAAATTGGAGCCTCTTGTTAATGTATGCACACTCTGCCTTGCAAGAAGTCGATTGGAAGATCGCGCCGTGGGACGGACGTATGCCGCGGATCAAAACCACAATGTAAGACAGACTCCAGTGCTTGCTTGCTTCTTCGCTTTTCGCCGTGTTAAGAGCACTCCATCTTGTGCTCACACGCTTACCATCAAAGCGATCGGTCATCTAAAACTCAAACACTTCAGTTGAAACTTCGTGGTCGTCAGAGATCTTCAAAGAACTTAAAGTCTTGCAAACAGAGACTTTTTCAGAAGAACTGCTCAAGCCTCTGCGTCATTGTATGTGTATGTCTTAGCTTAGGTCAATGTAATTTAGAATAGCCAATAAATTCGTGTTTAATTTATAAAGAATCATTTTCTGGTGTCGTATAATTTTAAAGTCAAACCTTGCCAAGATCACGTTACCTCGCTAGGAGCTTACAAATTATCATAATTGTATTGACCTGTGGCCAAGGAAAATACACATAGATTGTTAAGATACATGGACATTAACGTCTCGCTGGACGACTGTTGATAAGGCTCATCAGCGCTCCTGCAGTCGCTCTGAAAAAGCTGCGCCAGCTGAGTCAGTCGGATGCTCTCGAAACGATATCGTGGTACTTTGATGCCACACGTGACAGTGACGTAGCGTCGGCGCCGGTTCAAGTCGGAAATTTCTAACTGGCATGCACTGCTTCAAGTCAGCCGCCAATCTGTTTGCGCGGCTGCATGAAGTCGAACGCACCTAAAGTCATGGTTCCTGTTTTGTGTCATGTGACGCCCACCCCTCATGTGATCTTGTCACGTTGTCATGTGATCTTCCTTTGCTCCATGTGTTATGCTTTCATTAGGTGTGTTCAATTTAGTCTGTGACTGCATGGTTTGCCATCTGACACTTTCACAAATTAATTGGATTAGATGCAATATTTGTCAAATACACAGACGTTTCAGACATTTTCATGAAGCAACAGAAACACTTTTTATATACTGCTTAATACATTGCCTATATGTACAAGAATAAAGTTCATCATAAGCATATACTATTAAACTAGCAATAAAGTTGGGTCTGTATTTCATTTTTTTTTTGTTTTTTTTTTTATGAACATGACACAATATAACATTAATATTGCATGAAAAGAGTATCACTGTTATAAAAACATGGATCTGTGAGCATTAGCAGAACTGAAGGTCATCTGTGATTCTGGCCATTCGTGAAACAGCTGTGCCATCATCATAGCTTCTGCAGCTGTTCTGGTGATGCTGCGCAGAATGAGCCAGCCAGCTGCTCTCAGTACTTTAATTGCATACGTCACAGTGGTGTCAGCACCGTCTGTAACATTAAAGGGTTAATTTTTTTTTATTTTTTATTTTTTTTTTTATAATGTTCTCTGAGGTTCACATAATGTTAGTGTGATTTTTACAATAAAAAAAAAAAAATCAAAATTTTGAATTAATAGGCTATTTTATATCCTGGTTTTGAGCCTCTCTGCTGAACGGTCTGTTTTTACAGATGAGGCACATTCAAGATGAGCAAGTAAATGCCCACTGCTATGATTGGCTAACAGTTTCCTTTTTAAAATTACAGATGGAGGCTGCTGTGACGTACTCTGAAAACAACATGGGTCATTTGGGTTAAAAACATATAAATACTCAGTATTTATCACATCATCACTCAGTATATATCAAACTGTCTGGAACAAGCAATAGTGGTAAAAGCACGTTTACTCTCACTTATGTGTAGCGACATTACTGTTGGATCCACTCTAGTCAGACTTAGCGCTGCCAACATACTGTACTTTCGGTCTCTCTGAAAAGCCTGCATCATACTGTCTTGTTTAAAAATAAATCCATAGCATATTAAAGCAAACAAACAAACAAACAAACAGTGTTTCACTGATGTAGTCTGGAATTATTTGCTAATTTTCCCCGGTGTTTACACCAGACGCGAGAGGTGAAACGCAACAGAACCCATTATAATCGGCGATTCTGTCTACACTGGATGTGGCACGGATTGACATAAATCGCAGACAGTACTGATGTCCTGCTCTATTTCTGACATGCTTCAAGCATTCGCGCCACTTCTGACATGAAACAGAAATTGATTCGCGACATGACGCAACAGCGCTCGCGTCCGATGTAGATATGCTAGGATCACGAGGAAGGCAATTCAAAGACTATTTTTTTACAACTTATACTACAGTGTCTTGTAATCTTGTAATGCCATCTGTATGGTTCTGTTGATGGAGTAATCCAGTGTTTTCCTCTCCTACTACTAGAAGCGTGTATCAGTGGGCAGGGCTAAAGAGGCAGTGATGTAGAAGCAGACGTTGATCTTCTCCTGTGGAAGTGGTGCTTAGCCACACTATTACGTCATAAAGTGGTATGTTCCAAAATGAGTCGTTTTCTGAGCTTGGTTTCAATACAAGCTTTTTTTTTTAGCAAGAATGTTTTGAAACTTACAGGATGTTTTTATAGTGCATTGACATGTTATATGTGAAAAGATCAAGGGAAATTTGATTTCTCAGTTCATGACCCCTTTAAGTGCCAAGATGATGAAGAGAGTTCAAAATCTGATCAAATAAAACTGTTTATTAAAGAAAACAAAAGAAAGTAAGCCAAATAACAAGCCAACACTACGAAACACTGTGTAGAGCACAAATACCGGCCAATCAAGGAAAGGAACTGAAGAGCTTGAATACACAGAAATGAATGAGATAATTACAGAATCAGTAATTAAACAGACAGAGAAACTGTGTCAAATGACGAAAACAAGGAAGAGAGAACCAAAACACAATGAAAACATAAAAAACTGAAACTAGGTGTAAAACCATCTCAAGTCGGACAAAATTTCTAACTGGCATGAACTGCTTCACGTCAGAAGCCAATCGTTCTGCGCAGGCACCGCATCAAACTGAACATACCTATTTGTTGTCTTGTCAGACGGATCTCAGTTTTGCCTTGTCATGATTACCTTCAGGTGTTTCTTGTTAGTCATTAGCCTGTGCTTTGTTGTTGTAACCCACTCTTAGTGAGTTTTGTCAAGTTTGTTTATGTTCAAGTCTAGTCTGTTATAGTCAAGTTGTCATTTTCAAGTCAAGTTTAAGTCTGCTCAAGTTCATGCCAAGGTTTTTGTTGTCTTTACCTTGTTTATGGTTGTTTATCAATAAAACTACACTTGGGTTCTCTACCTTGACTCACCTAATGTGGATTTTATGTTACAGAAAGTTAGACCTTCCATAAACCCAGCAGTTTGCCTCCTGCGTCTCCATCAAGACAATCGTCCCATAAAGGATTATGTTGAGGAGTTATGTGGACTATGTGGCAAGGTGGGATTTAAGGTCATTGCTTTGAAGGACATATTTTATGTTGGTTTAAATAAGCCAGTTTATTCCATGATGCAGAGAGGTTCAGTCAGAATGACTCTAGCTCTGTATATTGACTTTACCCTCTTATTGCTGTCATGTTCTGCTGGCTCTGCTCTGGTGGTCCCCATTTTCACTAGCTCCACCATGGCCACCTAATCCTCCAAGGAATTGTCCACTGCTCCATGGTCCAGGCCCCACTGCTCGGCATTCTATTGTATCGTTCACTGCTCCATGGTCCAGGCCCGCCTCCATGACATGGTCCAGTTCTGCTTCCATTCCATGGACTACGTCCACCACTGTGCCCTGTTCCAGGCCCACTGAGGGAAGATCAAGAACATCAGTTCTGAACCCTTGTCTAAGCACAGCAAAAGGACACAAGCTGTTCCGGAGCTGAATGAACCAGGAAGTTCAGGCCATGGAAACTCAAACTGCTCACATGCCTCTGACCAAGATAGGTCCTCAAGACCATCAGGAGGCTTTTGTGGACTTATTTGAGAAGACCAGAGAGACATGTGAGTGGCATTGTGCCCATTGGCTGCTGTGCCTCATCCCACTGCTCTAAGGAAAGGTGCTAATAGCAGTACAACAACTGCCTGTCCAGAACCTCCTAGTCTATGATGACCTAAAATGTTCAGCTGCAACCCTGAGCAACATCGTCAGAGATTCCTGCAAGTACGTCTCCAAATTAGTAAGACAGCAGTGATTGCCCAAGATCTAAGACCAAAAAGGGGGTGCGAGTTCCTGGGGCTGGCAGAATATTATGACTGATTTGTGCCAAAGTACTCATCCAGTTGATGGAGGGCTGTTGGTGATCTCTGGGAGTGGAATGGTAATTTCCTCAGATGGCCATCCTCACCCTCCTTTATTACCTCCTGGGATGATGGAAGCTCACCCTCTGTTGGGACTATGTGCCCTTGCAGTGGCTCAAACACACAGATCACTTGTTGGTATCTGGCATTACAGTCCTTTAAATTCAAAGTGGTCCACAGGTGGACTTCCTTTCCAGAAAATGTGGGGAGGACATATGGCTCCCCGGCGGGGGTGAACTATCCCTTTAACACCTGTCTCACATTTTCAGTAATTGGTGTGGAGAGACAGGATATTAGTTGCCGGTCAACTGGGGAAGGCAAGAGAGACTTCCTGAACTCCTGTGCGTGTGGTGAACGAGCCCTGAGTTCCGTCATTATATTGAAGCATGAGAAGCGGGATTTTGTTTGTTTGAGAAAAGTGCCTACTAAAGCCAGAGCTCATTTTCACTGATCCTTGTCTTCTACTCTTTATCCTGAGAACCATCACATCATGGTTCCTGTTTTGTGTCATGTAACTTTTGCCCCTCATGTGATCTCGTCATGTGCTTCCTTTCTTCTTCTTCTTTTGGAATTTTATGGCGGTTGGCAAACAAACGATAGGTGCATTCCCGCCACTTAATAATTTCTTGCAAATTAAAGTCTACTAATGGTAAAGGGAATAACCAAGGTGAAATGGGTGACACTACTACTGCAGGGCTCATTTCTACATTTATTATTCCACATGACATGTGCTTCCTTTGCTTCATGTGTTAAGCTTTCATTGGTGTGTCTTGTCAGGTGGTTATTAGTTCTGTCTTCTCATTGGTTCATTGTCATGATTACTTTCAGGTGTTTCTTGTTTAGACTCTGGTCTAGCTTTGTTGTTGTAATCTGCTGTTGGTGAGTTTTGTTAAGTCTGTTTATGTCGAAGTTAAGTTCTTAATTTTAAGCCTGCTCTAGTTTATGTCATGTCATGTTTTTTTTAAATTTTTTTTTTTTATATCTGGTTCATGGCTGTTTATCAATAAAACTGCACTTGGGTTCTCTACTCGACTCCCCTTCAGTGGATTTTACGTTACAATAGTACGGTAACATTTAAATGAATGCACTCTGATTAAATTAAACCAGATTTCATAACTACCGCAAAAGAGTACTAATTTCAGTGACACTTTAATGAGCATCAGCATGCTAATGTTTAGTATTTTGCAGTAGGTGTTTTAGAAAGCTGAATCGTGTAACAACATATAAGCAACATTTATTTAATAATAAACCACCATAATGTCTCTAAAATCAGTCTGGTGTGGAGCATATCACATTCTGAGGGAAGCCATATGTGCCAGGCATATCATGGAGACAAAGTTCTGGAACATCAACCCATTGATTCTGATTCTCAAAAACAGCTGTCAGATATAATATCCACTGCCTTTCATCTCAAACGCACATCGCCTCTGGGATACAGAAGGTATCTTGAAGAAAACACCCCGAGAACAATAAAGGAGCTGCATGTAGCAACCAGGCAATAAACTCATGCAAAATATGAAGGTAAGAAAATCTTAAGGAATATGTTGTCAAAACCTAAAAAAAATGCATTTCAATCACAGTTGCATGATGATAAATGTTTGAAATATATACCCACATATTATCATTAATGTTGTTTTCTTTGACATGAATATAAGGCCACTTAAATCGACAGGAAGCCCAGATACGCATCAGCAGGCAAAAGCACTAAAAGATGAAACATATAATATTAAAACCAGCTACCCATGCAGGCAACAACAAGGCTGCCTCATAATGAGCAACATAAAATCTATGAATATATTTAGTTTTCTTCTCCCCTTTTAAGTATTAAAGGTTGTTTGTCTCTGTTAAGAAACTGCTGTATACAATTTCTTGCAATATTTGTTGGTATGCAACAGGACTCCAAATAAATAAAATATATGGATGGTGCATGTGAATCTTGTGATACTTTTGACAGAATGAGCATTGTGATCTAGCCACAACTTTTTATTTATTTATTTATGTATTTATTTTTGGAGATTTTGAGAGCTATGAAGGCAAGACTATTGATTTGGAATGAGGGTGAGTAAATGTTGGTCAAATTTTCATTTAGGTGTGACTTATTCCTTTAATATGTTTCTTAATGTGACAAGCATATTAACCAAACGTTTATGTGTGCTAATTATATCAGATTTTGCACATGTAACAGGGGAACTCATATGTCTGTCCATTTTTTTTCCCCTTGGTCTGATGACCAGCCTCTCGTAAGAGCAACACATGTATCTCCATTTTGTTCATCTGAATCATCAGACTCAGACAGCATCCTTCCAGAAACATAGTCTTATGTAAGATAAAAGTGAAACCTAATTCAATGAATAGGCAATAATTATGTAAAAATTACATTTCTTGAAAAAAAATATATGTTCCTGTAAAGAAAAGCAATAATGTGGTGCTGACTCATAAACATCATTTCATGACTTTGCCCGAGTCAGACCTGACCTCTGATCGTTTATTGTGCTTTGCAAAATTGCTTCATGCATAAATTAATCTCTTGAATAACTTTTTGAATGTTTAGTGGAGCATACCTTCCAATGGTAAAAGGTCTGCGAGAGACCACATTCAATTTGGATGATATTACATTTTGAAAAATCAATGTGATAACCATAGCACCAAGTGGGAAGCAAGGTAATAATAATAATAATAATAATAATAATGTATGCATTTAGCAGACACTTTTATCCAAAGTGACTTACAGTGCATTCAGGCTATACATTTTTTACCAGTATGTGTGTTCCCTGGGAATTGAACCCACAACCTTTTGTGCTGCTAACGCAATGCTCTACCACTGAGCCACAGGAACACTAATAATAATTTAAAAAAATAATAAAAAAATTTGAATGTTTCTTTAGACGAGGTGGTTTATTGTTATTCTCCTTTTGTGCGGCTGCTGGCACAGCCTTGATCAGGAACTTTGTCAGTTACCTTTTCTACCCCCACTTCTCTATCTTAGGTTAGCGGTTTCCTTCAGCTGATATCCACGTACAATATTATTTTCTGACTGGAACATTAATCAGAGTAATGTGTCCCATGCAAATAACTCTGGAGGAGAATCTATGATGATTTTGGTAGAATCTTTTTAGTTGAAGCAGTGCTATATCACTGCAAAAAATAAATAAATAAATAAAATAAATAAATAAAAATAACTATAGATAAACATCTATATTGTTTTAATTCAAAATATTATTTATCATGACTGAATCAACCTAATTACATTAATTTATACCAAGAAAAAACATTTATAAATCAGGTAGAAGTTTGAACTTTTATCTTATTTATTTATTTATTTGTTTGATTATTTATTTAATGAAAAAGCATATGTGTTGTTTAATGTATAATCTATAATGTGTTCTTTAAGGACAGTTTTACAGGAAATATGCTTTAGAATGTTTGAGCCTCCTGTCATGTATTTAGTGTCTTTTAGTGTTTTTGTTTAGTGACTTTTAAATTTGTAGTTCTATATTTTGTCTTGGGTTCTTTTTTTTTTTTCTTCATGTTTTCCCTTTCTGATTGTTCTCACCTATGTCTTGTACTACCCATTAGTCCTTAGCCATTTTCATTCACTGGACTACGTCAGTGGAGTAATGTAGGGAATAGTGAATGTGGATGATTTTTTTGGATACAGTAAGCCCTTATGTTTCTACAATGTAAACTCATGAGTATTCATATTTATTTGTATGAAACGTGTGGTTGCATAGAAACTGAATCATACAATACTGACAGCATCTAAAATGTAAATTATGTATGTATGAACTTTACAGATGTACAAATGTGCATGAATCCTTTTGTATGAATTTATGAAACTGTGCCATTAAAATTATGTCTATTGTATTTATTGATTGTTGTATGCAATTGTCATATCAGTTATATTTTTATTTATTAAACACGGCTTACCTATTTAAAATGAAATAAAATTTTGCTCTAATTACATTAAACCTGATTACACTTTAAAACCTTAAAATGAAACATTTCTGTAATCGTTTAACCATTAATTATGTAATATTTTTGTTCGAAAGGACACAAAAGGAATTTTCTCAGCATAGGCCTCTGTGACTGAAACCATAAAATACACCAAAAATGCAACTAAAATCACAAAAGTAATCAATTTCATTTGTGTGCTGTAATCAAAATCCTCAGAATTTATACAAGTGCAAGGAACAGACTCAAATTCAAGCCATTATTCAGTGATCTTTATCTCTGCATAGCAGTGACTGTAAACATCAAATCCTGCTTAAAAATTCAAAAATATCTGCCTCAGTATCAATCACTCATTGGCTCTCGCCTGCTTTGTCATGGATTTTGACATGCTGTGCTTCAGTTCATGTGCATTTAAATGAAAAATGCATGCCTTCACAGAGTAGATAAGATTTGGGTTGGGTCAAAACAACCCAATAGCTGGGTTTGTCCCTTTTTAACCCAGCGCTGGGTTATATTTAACGCAGCATTTTTTAGAGTGTGCTTTTGACTGCTATACAAATATCTTTATGATATAAAAGTTTCATAAATATGTTAAATTTCTTTAGCTTTAAATATATAATATGTCCATATTGTACACTCTAAAAAATGCTGGGTTAAAAAGGGACAAACCCAGCTATTGGGTTGTTTTGAGCCAGTGGTTGGGTTGTTTTGAGAGTTTATGTTTCAGCATCTCTCCAAATGTACAAAAATTTATGTTTTATACCTGCAAATGTTACATACTAATACCTACGTATCAACAATGTGCTGGTTTCTAGTTTTCTTGGTCTGGTTTTGTCCTTGAAAGGCTTAAGTTCTGCCGAGCTCCATTCTTGTTCCTGGTCTGATGACAGTGACCCAAATTCATCTTTATCAAAGAACGTTTCTTTAGCAAAATTGTACTAAAAGCCAAAGAGCACTCACTTAGAAAGGCCCTGTAAAAGCCTCCATAAATGTGCCTTACAAAATCTGATCATCATCAATAAATCTGATTTGACAATACTTTTGACTGGCATGATGTCAGGATTCCTTTGTTTTATGCACAGTTGCTTTTGACTTGTATCAAGGTCAGGATTTAATCTTCAAGCCAGCTGCTTATTTGGGACACAATGCTGATGGGCTCAGAGCAGCACACTAGCACTGGAGTGCAGTTCAGGGCAGAATGAGTGTGGATATCATCAGCAATCCTATCACATCATTGTGCTCCAGCTGCAATTTTTCCCCGGTCAATGACACAAAGAGAGAAAGCGCCTGAGAGACAGGCAGACAGAGAATTACAGTAGTCACCTCAGTGGTGGAGGATACTAATGGAAGTTTTTGGAGCCTTTGGACCACACTGAAAATGAAGAATGAAGGAATGCTGTGAAAGTGGTAATACAATAAGGTAATTGCTCTCAGTTCAAAACTGAATGACAAATGTTTCGGGCACAAAATGAGATTCATTCTTTCATGCTCCTGTGCTTTATAAAACAGTTCTCTCACTTCTATTATTGCAGAAAAAAATGGCTGCATGAGTGATTCAATTCAAATCAAACTCTTGGCCTAGTGAAACTTGGAGTAATCATTTTGAGAGCAAGTAACTTGTGAATGATAAAGTTTTTGCCTCATTGACATACAAACATATTTTTTGCACTTCGAATTAGTATCTCAAGTAAATTAAGTTTCAAGTACCAGAGATTATTGGGAACTTTCGCTAAAACCTTTAGATTAGGGAACACGTATTCACTATTGAAGAGTTTCCCCTTAATAAATTCCTAATGTCTTTCTTATTGATAGTAAGGTAGTTGTTGTAGTAGTTTAGGTATGGGGTAGGGTTAATGTATCTGAAATATGGACATGAAGAATAAGGCATTAATGTGTGCTTTATAATACTAATAAACAGCTAGTAATAAGTGCTAATGAACAACTAGTTAATAGGGAATAGTGTTCCCTAATCTAAAGTGTTACCAAACTTTCTCTTCTCTTTGAGGTGATGTGAGGCTCTGATGTGGTGATTGGCTTTCATCACCACTGTCTTTCTTTCTGTGAAACTGCATTGATTTGGGTTTCCAGAGTGCACAGCAAACATCTTGAGAGAGAAGAAATTTTGATGTATAAAATATACGTTGTTAGAAACATATTTAAGAAATATCTATCTCAGTTCTTGCAGTCTAATGTCTTTGACAATTGAATTCATCGACAGAGAGCTGTTGTTTCAAATATTCCGTCGTCTTCACATCACTCTTTTCCATATTTACAGGCTTTTTGATGTTTGCAAGCAGCACATATCAATAGGCAGGGCTGCAGCTTTGATCTAACTTTCACTGATTGGTTGGAGTGTCTTTCACAAGAGTGCACCTCTAAGGTAATTATTCCCTCCAGTCATCTTAATTTGGAAGCTCTACATTGCATTACAATGGGCATTGATCTGTGTGTGTCATGCAGAGAACGTAATTCAGAACGTTTCTCACACCTTCTACGACATCCTTTTCGGCTCCCTACATACTTCCTAATCAGTGACCATTGCGCCAATCAAAACCAATGTCTAACCTCTAAACAAGAAATGTTAATTATCTCCGAACAGTCAAGACCTGAACCACAGACAAACCAGAATTGTGAACATAGTTGTGACTGTCGTGGAGATATCAAGGCTTGACCACGAACATGTGGCTTAGAAGGCTTTGTTTGCTCTCACAGCGTACAGTTTGTTTTGAGATCTCATATTTCCAGGCATGTTACCATAGCAACGAGTATCTTGTGGCTTCCGTACCAACCAAAATTAGGGAAAACAGCTATCTGTCTTAATGATGAGCCCTATTTCAGGGAAACTTTTGATATTCAGCACCCTAAAAGCTATAATCAGATGAGAGCACAGACTCCAAAAGCTGTATTTACGTCTCTTTACACCTCAACAGGATAATTTAATGACAGTCTGAAAAGTATTCTTACCTGATATTAAAGTTGCAGTGAGCGATTAGGTTTTATGCATCAAACCAAATTGCAAAAAATAACTTTTCCAAAAGGACAATTTCCATCTTCTTTTGTTCAACAATCTGATCTGCACAAAACCCCACATCACTGACAGAGTCTCTCAGAGTTTTCTGTTTGATTAATATGTACCGGCTGCAGTGAGATTGTTTCTGCTGTTTACAGAGGTGGTCTCAAAGAAAAAGGTTCCCCTTTTTTTCCAGAACACATATTTCAGTGGTATCTGCAAGGTCAGCTTGGAAAGATATGAGTAAGAAATGAAAGAATTTAGTTTTTTACTTTGGTGATCTATTCTTTTAACACACTTTTCAATAATGCAGGTCAATTATTCATATCTCCACCAGGTTGCTGTTTTATATAGGAAGCAAACCATGATCTATTACAACTGTACCCTTGAGTAAGACGTCAGAAGGACATCTTTGGTCATTGTGTTGCAACACACTATTCAATTGTGCTTATTTTAGCTTTATTTATTTATTTATTTGTCATAATACATAAAAAAAAACATGCCTAAATACCACATAGAATACAGCTCCTGTTTCAAAGAAAATTCAGTTTTTTCTGTCAAAATTATCAGAATTCAGCAATTAATTTTAATCAAACCAACGGCACACAACAGCATAACGTGTGGCAATCACTAAAATCACTCCTGACATAACAGAATGACAAAGCCAGAATAAAGGCAGGCAAAGCATATGACTTGTAATAAAATGGTTCCCCAGAGTAAAAAGTTTGGGAATCAGCATTCTAAATGAGTACTTTCAAAAATGCAAACTATCAAAAACATGCTTGGATAGTGTTTATCGACATACTGTATGATGTTGGATCGAATTTATGTACGAGTTTAAGTTCCTGCTATAGTGTCAAAACAATGTAGTCACTCCTTTGAAAATTGCATATTTTTTCTAAATGTACATGCAAACTGTAAAAAAACAGACAGTGCTCTTGTGCTAATATAACGCAATAATGAAGTAAGGTGATTTTGACACCTGTCGGTGCTATGGCCCGTGGTGAAGCTGTTCTACCATTTTTCTCCTAGACTGTCTACATTTCATATTGAAAATGTATGTACATCAATTGACATTTTTTGGGGGAAAAATTGTTTTAGAAGGAGTCAGTATAACAGATCAAACAGATATCTGCAATTTCTATGATTTATCACTGAATTGGTGTTCAATCTGTCTGTCTAAACTTAGCAACCCCCTTTATTAGTCTGAATAACTTTATATCCAAGCTTAAGTGATCCTATAGCAAACTCATGCTCAAAAATCTTGCGTAAACTTAACTGTATTGTCACTCCGACAACATTGGCAAAAGTGAATTTCGTTTTGAGGGTTTTCACTTCTGGAGATCAGTCAATTGACTTTCTTCAGTATAGCTCAGAGAGTGCCTTATTCACATTACACCAACCCAGGCTCATTGGAAATACATGACTCTGTCTACATTTCTGCAGAACCTGAAATTCGTATCTCCAGGTACAATTCGCTGCACTTTTCGGGTGAAACGTCCACTCAAGGCGCCAAGTGGTTAAAATTTTTCTCTGTTTCAGATGCGCCTTTATTAAAGCTTAGAAAGCAGACAATATCAGTAAATAATGTTCCCTTTCAGTCGGTCACTCCCGACGTCACGTCGCGAGATCCCAATTTCGTCGGTCAGCCGACGTGACGTCTCCGTTCCCTCCTTCAGGGAACGAGGGTTACATACGTAACCGAGACGTTCAGTCTTCTCAGTGTAGATTAATTGTTATATCTATTGATTAATTCCAAGCTTTTGAGGTGCCAAGGATGCGTGTCTGAGGATAAACGTGTTCTTTCAGAGTGGAGCGCACTTCGCCAAAGCAAAGACTATAGATATATAAAGAAAGGGACTTTGGCTGAGTTACGTTGTTTACCAAAAGAGTAGCATATTGCCCTGCAAATGGAACAATGAAAGATAAAAATATGTGTGTATGTTTTAGTTTTACCAAAATTAAAAGTTAGGGATTTGCGTGCATATGACTGTGTTGGTTCTGTACCAAACTGCACAAAACTAGTTGGCAAACTATTATTGAACACAAGCAATTATTCATTTGTATATGTGTACCCAGTCTCTGTTGCCACACTATCGAGAATGAGTTAACTGTAAGTCAAACATATAATAAGATATCACATAATATGGGGAAAGCATAAATAATTAACTTTGCCAGAAAATAACGACATTACGTTTAGGTCAGGTGGTTTTGTTATGTACTCAGTGAAACGTACAGTACGTTTAGTAGTGAACACCCACTTAATTTTGCCCCTGGTAAATAAAATATTCCAAATTGACCCCATAATTTTGAACTTTTTACTTAACACAACAATATATCTTAGTAAGACTACATTTAAAAATACATTGCGTGTCTACATGGCATTTCATGGTAGGCTAAAGGTGTGGGCGCATGATTGGTGGAATCAAGTGTCCATCTACATTTCTAACCAATTGACACTCAAAAAACCTCATCAGCATGTGCATACTTCTGGTTCTCATTTAGTAGACATCAGAGACATTTAGTGTTGTTAGACATATTTAAATAATTTAAAAAAAAATCATATGATAAAATCAAATAGTTTTCTACAAACTCTGCCAGATTTTTGTTCTACATGTCCCCAAGTACCATGGTGTTTTTCATGTTGCTTAACTTAATTTGAATATAACTCGAATACTATTAATAATATTTAAGTATAACATTTAGTTACCGTATTGACCCGAATATAAGACGATGTTTTTTTCTTGGAAATACATCTGAAAAAACGCGGTCGTCTTATATTCAGGGTCTAGACTTTGACATGTCAATAAAACACCCTCAACAATAGGTGACGCCAAATACGCTTAAAACAAGTGTGCCATGAAATACGTAATGTAATGCGTGTTGTAAAGATGAAAACCTTACAGCTGCATGAGTCGTGACTGTCACACCAAACTCCCTTTGTGATTTTAAAACATAAGACAGTACCCAGATTTGAAGACTACAGTAAGATTTAACTTCCACTCTTAATAAGATTTTGGTAGACTACTATTAGATGGATAGCCTAAATGTCCTAATTCAGATGGGATACCTGTTTTTTTTTTATGGTATATCAAAAAGTGTATATTTTATAAATGTGATTGTTGGTACATTTTACCAGTTTTTACCATACTTTCAAAACAAAAATTAAAATAGGAAAAATATGCAATATGAAAATAATTGAAGACAAAATGTGTTTTACTGAGAAAAAACAAGATTTGGTTTTTAAAAAGATGTGCATTGGCTCGTTTAGTTTACACTCGAAGTGGATTGGTCTCTCTAAGCGAGATCCCAATTTCGTCGGTCAGCCGACGTGACGTCTCCGTTCCCTCCTTCAGGGAACGAGGGTTACATACGTAACCGAGACGTTCAGTCTTCTCAGTGTAGATTAATTGTTATATCTATTGATTAATTCCAAGCTTTTGAGGTGCCAAGGATGCGTGTCTGAGGATAAACGTGTTCTTTCAGAGTGGAGCGCACTTCGCCAAAGCAAAGACTATAGATATATAAAGAAAGGGACTTTGGCTGAGTTACGTTGTTTACCAAAAGAGTAGCATATTGCCCTGCAAATGGAACAATGAAAGATAAAAATATGTGTGTATGTTTTAGTTTTACCAAAATTAAAAGTTAGGGATTTGCGTGCATATGACTGTGTTGGTTCTGTACCAAACTGCACAAAACTAGTTGGCAAACTATTATTGAACACAAGCAATTATTCATTTGTATATGTGTACCCAGTCTCTGTTGCCACACTATCGAGAATGAGTTAACTGTAAGTCAAACATATAATAAGATATCACATAATATGGGGAAAGCATACTTTGCCAGATTTGCCAGAAAATAACGACATTACGTTTAGGTCAGGTGGTTTTGTTATGTACTCAGTGAAACGTTTAGTATTATATGACAAACCTAGCATCAAATGTCTGTACCATTAAACCACGTGTTGTCATTCAGATAGCTAACTATAAATGTCGACAGCTTAGCTAATTTCAGCTAACTTACTGAGCAAGATTCTCTTGTTGCTCCGCCATTACAGAAGTCGGCCTAAATGAGAACGAATTGTAGAAGTAGACTATTTATGCTCATTTTCACTATTGCACCCCTTTTTAGCGTGTCTCATTATGATATAAACACACTGCTTATGTCCAGAAAAATTCTTCAAGCAAATATGCAAATACAAGATTCTCATTAAATCACAGTAATCAACATGAATGAGAAAACTTATTGTAGAAGAAGACGGTTTACACTAATTCTCGCTATTGCACCCCTTGTGGCAGTGCTGAGAATGCAACATGTATAAACTGTGAAAAATGCAGATAGAAGCATTTGCCTTCACATATTTCTAAGCATACCTGTTTTTGATTACCGTATTGACCCGAATATAAGACGATGTTTTTTTTTCTTGGAAATACATCTGAAAAAACGCGGTCGTCTTATATTCAGGGTCTAGACTTTGACATGTCAATAAAACACCCTCAACAATAGGTGACGCCAAATACGCTTAAAACAAGTGTGCCATGAAATACGTAATGTAATGCGTGTTGTAAAGATCGCGAGTAAAAACAAAAAAAAAATAAAACCTTACAGCTGCATGAGTCGTCACTGTCACGTTAGCCTGATGGGACCAAACTCTGTTTGTGATTTTAAAACGTAAGACAGTACCCAGATTTGAAGACTACAGTAAGATTTAACTTCTACTGTTAATAAGATATTGGTAGGCTACTATTAGATGGATAGCCTAAATGTCCTAATTCAGATGGGCTACCTGTTTTTCTTTTTTTTAATGGTATATCAAAAAGTGTATATTTTTTAAATGTGATTGTTGGTACATTTGACCAGTTTTTACTATACTTTCAAAACACAAATTAAAATAGGAAAAATATGCAATATGAAAATAATTGAAGACAAAATGTGTTTTACTGAGAAAAAACAAGATTTG
>NW_015557131.1:150786-156317 GCF_001515605.1 Sinocyclocheilus anshuiensis | reverse complement strand
AGTGTGCCATGAAATATGTAATGTAATGCGTGTTGTAAAGATTGCGAGTAAAAACAAAAGAAAAAGAAAACCTTACAGCTGCATGAGTCGTGACTGTCACACCAAACTCCCTTTGTGATTTTAAAACATAAGACAGTACCCAGATTTGAAGACTACAGTAAGATTTAACTTCCACTCTTAATAAGATTTTGGTAGACTACTATTAGATGGATAGCCTAAATGTCCTAATTCAGATGGGATACCTGTTTTTTTTGTTTTTTTTATGGTATATCAAAAAGTGTATATTTTTTAAATGTGATTGTTGGTACATTTGACCAGTTTTTACTATACTTTCAAAACACAAATTAAAATAGGAAAAATATGCAATATGAAAATAATTGAAGACAAAATGTGTTTTACTGAGAAAAAACAAGATTTGGTTTTTAAAAAGCCTTTTTCCAAAAGGTACATCTGGAAAAAGGGGGTCGTCTTATAATCAGGGTCATCTTATATTCGGGCCAATACGGTAGTTAAATAATTTAGTTTTTCAGCCATTTTGACAACCCTAATATTTGCATTTTAAGAGCAACTGTTTGAAGGCCAAACATTTGGATAACACATGGATAACAAATGCATTGAATATGCTTTTTTTTTTTTAACTAATGTCAATGTATTACAAAAATTGCATTTTGGAATAAACACAGCATCTTTTCAGGATCCCAGGTCTCAAAGATAAAACCATTTTTACAACAAAGTTACACACTTGTTTGTGTGTGCACTGCACAGGTCTGGTATAAAGAATGTTTTTGCTCAGGTGGCAGAAATGTCCGCCCAGTAAAGAAAAGTTTTGCTCAGCAAGAAAATAATAAATAAATAAATTAGAGGGAAAATTGTTCTCTTTGCACCAATGCATACCATACTGCACTGCAAATGTATATGTATACGATTATTGTGTTTATTATTGTTTTCAATTCATGCTCTGTGTATAGTATAATATTGTACCATATATCGTTCTCTACTGTATTGAGTCCCTTACTGTATATTGTGTATATTGTTAATCCTGTATATGTGTTCTATACTTGTCATCCATACTGTCATGCTGCTAAGTTTGCACAAAATTATTTTGCCACCTGTACACTTGCATTCATGGTATTGTGACAATAAAGTGATTTGATCTTAATTGGTCACATGTCCTTTGTTTGTCACTGGATTACAACCGCAAATAAGAAGAAAACCAGGATAGCTCTGATACTGAGAAGGATGTGATTCTTTGGTACTTTGGTACATGCATTTGCATGGCTTCATCAGTTGTGAACTCATTAATATAATATGGTTTTAACATAACCCATCTTTATTCCTCGTGAATAATTTTTGTCTTTATATGCTACTTTAGTTGTCTTTATGCTGTATCCTCCAGTAAAGTGCTGTACAGAAGTCTCTTAGTGCTCATGCAGCCTGCATTTATTTGATCAAAAATACAGAAAAACAAACTGTAATATTGTGAAATATTATTACAATTTAAAATAATGGTTTTCTCTATTAATATGCCTTAAAATATAATTGATTTATGTGATCCAAAGCTGAATTTTCATCGGCCATTACTCCAATCTTCAGTGTCACATGATCCTTCAGAAATCATTCTAATATGATGATTTATTATCAGTGTTTGAAACAGTTAATATATATTTTTAAATTTTAATCATGCTTGAAAACCTGCATGAATGGCCATGTGACGTGTTTTTGGTTGTGTAGTGTGGACGGAGAACATTTCTGAAATGCAGTGAAAATGCAAGTGTAGACAAGGATCGTTTTCATTTTAAAACACTGTTTTAAAACGAAAATGCACTAGTGCAGGGATAGGGATAGTTCGGGATAGTTCGGTCCTAGAGAGCTCCTGCAGAGTTCAGCTCCAACCCTAATCAAACACACCTGAACAAGCTAATCAATGTCTTCAGGATTACTAAGGCTATAGGCAGGGGTGGGTTTTTTTCAGGGTTGGAGCTGAACTCTGCAGGACTGCGGCTCTCTAGGACCGAACTTGCCTACCCCTGCACTAGTGTAAACAGGGCCTAAGGATGATGTGCCAAGGAAAGAGCATAGATCCTGTACTGTAAGCAAGATGAGCATGCATATTACTAATGCCCAGCACTTGAGGATGGGTAAATTTTAATCTCAAAGATTAGAAAATGTTTACAGACTTTTACAAATTACGTCTTTTATATTATGATTCTTTGCATTGCATGAATTTTATGACTTTTGTACCATAAACTACGCACAGTCTGCACCTTGGCTTTCTGTAATGCAATTAAGTGTCACACGGTGTATTGGTTGTTTAAAATGTGTATTGGTTGTTTAAATTGATGTCCTTGTTTACTGTCAACACTGTATTCTTGATCTTGTTGTAATGGAGAAACACATTCCAAGTGGCCACTGATGTCTATTCTTATTTTTTAATTTTTTATTTTTTAATTTTTCAGATATAAATGTGACAACACAGTTTGTTGTCCACAATGAGAATACATCTGTGTATGTTCTACTGCTCTTCCACTCCAGGAGTCCAGTAGAGGCCCCTGGAAAAGCCAAAAAACTGCACATTTCAAATGGCTGTAAATCAAAGTCTGATTATAGTATCAAAGAGAAAATCGGCAGGACAACTACTTATGCTGTTAACAAAATAATGTTGAACATAGTTTTCAAACATAAATGGAAAGGTGGTATGAAGGCATTTTAAGAAGTGCTAATAGTAAACTAGCAAATTTCAGCCTGACTCTCAAATATGTCATAGAGGTTTGCACAGTAAACATGTTTAGATTTATTTAATAAAGATAGTATTTTCCCCCATTTCATTATCAAATGTTTTAAACTACATTACCCATAAGCCTTTGCAAATTTATAGATGGAATGCGAAAGCATGGCACTGTTATTTGTAGTTCAGTGAAGTTAGGGTTAAGATCTCGGTAAAGAGGTAATTTCGCACAACATATCAAAACTGCATTATTAACTGAATGTATTACTAACGTAATGATAACAGCAAAACATACTTGCAACATTAAACGTTTATTTTTTATTTTTTATGTGGGTTAAATGATAGTCTAATCACAGCGAGTCCTGTGGGTGCCAGTGGAAAGTCAAAGCCAATGACAACCTAGTTGAGCAGAGGCGTCACTCTTACTTGTCCATATATTGTCATGTATGACAGGACCTTCCAGGTCTTGTGGTGAATGGACAGATAATTAGTTATACATTTAACTGTCCCCATTAAATATAAAACTAAAATGACATGTTGTATTTTGAGGTAAAACCTGATGCAGCAATAGATTTCCTGATTACAGTGAAACATTTTTCCCCAAGCAAGGGCCAAATGGTTTCCATTGTATTTATTGTATACACTAATATTAATTAACTTACATTTAAGCTAAAAAATGTGTGCAGTTGTATACACCTCAGATAAGTATTCAAGTATTCAGTATTTTATGACCAAAGATAAGTGCATCTACTATTCAAATTAAGTGCTTCTGTCACATTTACAGTAGATGTATAGTGTATTAATGGTATACATTTAATCACTTCTGTGTTTCCTGGAAATGAACCCTAAAATCTTGCCATTTGTAGCTCTACCAGTTGAACTATAAGAATAAAAAAAAGCAATAAAGCATAATTAATGCACACATTAGTAACTACATCAGTAAACCCAATGTTTATTGATATGTCATACTTTTTAAAGAAAATATTTGAAAAAATCTGCCCACTCCAACAAAAATCATACGCGAGATAAAAGTTTACTGAGTTTAACATGTTTAAATACAAACATAGTGCCCAGAACAGCATCCTCTGTCACCCAGGTACTTCCCCAGTTGGTGCAACTATGAAGTAATGAAGGTAATACTTTAGAAAGGGGAACACATATTCACTATTAATTAAGTTTTCCCTCAATAAACTACTAATTTGCTGTTTATGAATAGCTAGTAAGGTAGTTGTTAAGTTTAGGTATGGGGTTGGATTAAGGGAAATATGGTCATGCAGAATAAGGCATTAATATGTGCTTTATACGCACTAATAAACAGCCAGTATGCTAGTAATATCTGCTAGTTAATAGTGTGAATAGGTCCTTAAAATAAAGTGTTACCATAATGAAAAAAAAGTTGATTATAAAAATGTATTTGCATAGGCATAATCAATTATAGTGTAAAATATAACAATTTAAAAAAAATACAGATTGATAAAGTAATTAATGTTTACGTGGAAAAGTGTACTAGAAAACCCCTATAAAACAACGTTGGTTAATATATATATATATATATATATAAATAAAAGCCAGATCATATTTTACAAACCAGGTGCTACAACTCTCCCGTCAGAGAGATATTATTTTATTCCCTTTGAAGAACAAATAGGCAAAAAATTATTAAGAACAATATTTTACATTATTAACCTTTATCTCCTGTAATCATTGTTCGCTTCTATTGTTACTAAATGCAAGACAATAAAAACATTTTAATTGTTAATTAAAAATTAAATTAAATGTTAATTAAAAAAAGTCAATTGTAATTGCAAAAGTCAACTGTTTTCAGCAAGAAAATGCATTTATAATATTCTAATTGCCTTGAAAGTTTTATGTGGCTTTTAGTGGCATTTATGAATACATTTTATAATTTTGGTTGGCATACCAGATGGATAGTGAAAACTGAACTATGGTATATATGTACACACACACACATATAGGGAATTGCATAATATTAATATTTAATAATAAACATATAGCAGTTTATCAAATGCTAAGTGTGTAAATTATGCATGTGGATTACTGAGCAATATGATTGAAAGCAGCCAAACAGAGATGTGTGAACTCTGTTAATAAGAATCAACATTTTAATTGTACTTTTTTTTCACCAGAAATCAGTAATTATATCTATAATTATAAATTAGATAAAAAAAAAAACAGAACAAACATTTGAAATTTGCCTTTATTTTTACTCATATGACGACATCAGTATGATTTACACTTCAAATGGCAACAAACCAGCCATTTGTCACGATGCACAAACACGAGGAACGAGGAGACGCTGGAGAATACTTTACCAAGACTTTATTTTCAGGAACCAAGGGAGACGAACTCAGGAAGACGTTTAACAGCGGACAGAGAACTTGGGACTGGGAACACTATTTATACACACAGGAGGAGGGGATGACGAGACCCACCTGGGAGCAATGAAACATCAAGTAATCAGAGGAGGAACAGGAAACTAACCAAATAAGGGCATGGGAAGGCACATGGGGAGCAGGACACACACAAAACATGGAACAGAGTCTGTCAGAACGCCCCCCTCCGGAAGGCATGTCCTCACGCCATATAACATCCAATGGGGAGGGGGCGTGGGCACTCTGGAGGTCCCTCAGGACAGACACGGGACAGTGGGCCTCCAGAGCGGTACCCGTTCGGGGTGCCATGGCGGAGCAGGGGACTCGGGAGGCCATGGCGGAGCAGGGGACTCGGGAGGCCATGGCGGAGCTGGGGACTCGGGAGGCCATGGCGGATCTGGGGACTCGGGAGG
>NW_015557131.1:146076-150567 GCF_001515605.1 Sinocyclocheilus anshuiensis | reverse complement strand
ATGGTAGTTGGCCCCGAGCCAGAACAGCTGATTGAGGACGGCGTCCCCTAACGCCGTCCCCTCAGCGAGCTTGCAGAACTCCCTGGCGTACTCGTAGAAGGGGAGATCGAGGCGAGATAGGGCGGCGACGCGAGCGGTAATTTCCATCGCCGTGGGGAGGAAAAACCAGAAAACAAAAAAAACACAGAAATTAAACACGGGGAAGAATCAAGTAATCGGGAGGAAAAGGAAACTAACCAAATAAGGCACATGGGGAGCAGGACACACACAAAACATGGAACAGAGTCTGACACCATTATGATTTTAATAATAATAATAATAATAGTAGTAGTAGTAGTAAAGCAGATGTGTGGGTGATAACATTGACCTTTAGAATGAATATTACAATTTAACTTGAACTGTTTTAGCTGAAATAACATCAGTGAACATTTTCAGTTGATAATAACATTTGCAAACATTACAATGTTTTAAACATTAACTGAATTCTTAAAAAATAAATACAAACTGATTAAATCCCAACAAAAGATGGTTCCCAAGTGTAACAGAAAAAGCTAAATTTAGGCATGTAACTTTTATAAAAGTTGATGTAGGCACAAACTATAACCGTTGAAAATGTATTGAATTATTGAATGATAGCAAAATATTGATTTATCTATGACAATTAAGTACATACCATGATGTGCAGGAAGCCCATCTCACAAGGACTTTAATGGTGACTTGAATTCAATCAGTGGAATTAAAAAGTTTTTTTTTTCCCTATGCAAAAAATAACAGGCTTTAATGAAATTAATAATTTAATACAATTAATATGACATTAAATGTTGAGTTAATGCTATTTTTAGACCTTTATGTACTGTAAAGTAGTATATAAAAATGGCAAAACAGCCAGACCTGAAGCATATCTCGGGTTCACGAGAGATTGGCGTTCAAGCGGATGACGTAGGACGTAGCGTAAACTCCGGTGATAAGTGATGAACGTGGAAGCGCAGAGGAGAGAGCAAAACAAAACACTGGTCACAAATTAGAAGTACAAAACATGGATTTGTAAAGAAAAATGCCAGAGGATTTCAATATAAGCCAAGAGGAGACTAGTTTTCCTTTGTTGTAAACAAAACTTGGTTCTTGTGAGACTAGCATATTCTCACCGGAGCTTACGCTACTCCTACGTCATCCGAGCTGGAACGCCACTCTTATGCACACATACGACAGTTCGCAGAAGTTAGAGATTACGGTTTATAAAGTCTTAAATATGGATATTTTTCTTACACAAACACATTGATTCACTTCAGAATACCTTTATTAACCCCCCGGAGCTGTGTGGATTACTTGTTTATAATGGCTGGATGCAATTTATTATGCTTCAAAATCTGGACCACTACTCACTGCCATTATAAAACATTATAAAGAAGAGCCAGAACATTTTTAAATATAACTCCCAATATATTCATCTGAAAGAAGAAAGTCATATACACCTAGGATGGCTTGAGGGTGAATAAATCATGGGGTAATTTACATTTTTGGGTAAACTATCCCTTTAACTAATTGTTTAAAAGCCTTGTGTATGATTTTGCCTTTTTTTCTTTTGGTGACATGATTTTGGCTTGTGGAATGTGAATGGGGAAGTCTCTGGCTGTTGTGTAGCAGCGGTGTTAAAGGTGATCAGCTGTGGTGCAGCAGCTGTGCTGGAGGGGTCCAGCTGTGGTGTAGCAGCGGTGTTAAAGGGATCCAGCTGTAGTGCAGCAGCGGTGTTAAAGGGGTCCAGCTGTGGTGCAGCAGTGGTATTGAAGGGCTCCAGCTGTGGTGCAGCAGCGGTGTTAAAGTGGTCCAGCAGCTGTGCTGGAGGGGTCCAGCTGTGGTGCAGCAGCGGTGTTAAAGGGGTCCAGCCGTTATGCAGCAGCGGTGTTAAAGGGGTCCTGCCGTTGTGCCCAACCTAGTGCACACTTACAAATAAACACAAACACACACCCTACACTTAATGGTTGAAAGTATTATAAAGTTATAAAAAAGTAATGCAAGAAATTGCAAGACAATGTAAAGCAAGAAAATGCAACAAACTTTTAACACTGCTTCATAGACCGTCTTCAACCTCTGGAGGAGATCATCATCCAAAACATGGTCACCACCTGAAATGGCATCAGCCACAATTTTATTTTCTGTGTTCTTCTCAAGAAGCAGTATGGAATGGAGGTCAAGGGCAGCCAACTTGTCAAGTTAAAATAATAAAAATGTATTTAACTAATTTATACACATAATTCAGTAAGAAATAACTTGAAGTGGATACTTCAATCTAAAGACAAAGTATTTTGATTGGCATTATCCATGAAAACATAAGGAATATTTTATTTTATATATATATTTTTTAATGCAAAGTTTTACATTTAAGGAGACTGTTTGCGATGAAATGATTTCATGAATTATTTAAACACAATTCCCTCTATGTGTGTTTCATGAACAAGGTCCACAAGGTCCACTGTCTCTATTATAAAATGTCACTAATAACATTTAACTTGTTATTGACATGTAACATCTCACATATATAAGATAAAAATAAAAAGTATATTTTAAAGTTTTATTAGTATTACTAAATTACTAAGTAATAAGTGGTCATTTATCATTACAAACCTGCAGTTAAACACTTACCAAACAATAACTATTATTAACAACTTTAGTCCTGTCGCAGTTTTTTTTTAATTCTTTTTCTATGGTGTCACGATTAGCTGCTACTGTGAAGGAGCAAGGAACGAGGAAACGTGGAGTAGCTTCAAGCAAACAGTCTTTAATAAACATCAATGGGATTTACACGGGCAGGCAGGAACACACGTAGCACAAACGCAGAAGACATTTAATACCGAATGAAGAAACATAGAACTGGACTCACTATAAATACACAGGACTTGACGAGGGGAAGATGAGAAACACCTGGGATCAATAAACCTAATTGAACAAGAAAACTGTGTCATGGAACACGTGGGGAGCAAAACACAAGACACAGGACTGACATTACTCCCCCCTCCCAGAAGGCGCATCCACGAGACCCACAACATCCCGGTGGATAAAATATACTCTGGAGGCTCCTCAGGACAGACACGGGACGGCAGGCCTCCAGAGCGGTACCCGTTCCGGGACTCATGGTGGATCAGGCAGTTCGGGACGCCATGGCGGAGCAGGCAGACTAGGAAGCCATGGCGGAGCAGGCAGTTCAGGAGGCCATGGCGTAGAAGGGAGCTCGAGAAGCCTGGCCTCGGCACTCGGCACTTGGCCCAGCCTCCATGGAAGGACCACTACTCCCCCCCCCAAAAAAAATCCTTGGGGAGAATGTCAGTTACAGAGGCCCTCCGTAGACCTAACTCGGGAACTGTGGCCCTCTCTGGGCTTGACTGGAACCCTCCTTGGGCTGGACGTGGGGACTGGAGCCCTTTCTGTGCTAGACTCGGGGACCGGAGCCCTCTCTGGGCTAAACTCTGGGACTGGAGCCCTCTCTGGGCTAGACTCGGGGATATGAGCCCTCTCTGGGATAAACTCAGGGACTGGAGCCGGGGAATGGAGCCCTCTCTGGGCTAAACTCGGTGACTGGAACCCTCTCTGGGCTAAACTCGGGGGACTGGAACCCTCTCTGGGCTAAACTCAGGGTCTGGAGCCCTCTCTGGGCTAAACTCGGGGACTGGAGCCCTCTCTGGGCTAAACTCAGGGACTGGAGCCCTCTCTGGTCTAAACTCGGGGGCTGGAGCCGACACTGGAGCGAGCTCTGGGGCTAGGATGAGGGCAGGGAACAGTCTTTTTCTCCTCATCCTCCTCCTTTGGTTAGAGGTGAACGATGCGTCCGGCGGGCTTGACATCGGAACAGCCGGCAGGCTTGAGAGAGCCGTGGCCGGCAGGCTGGAGACTGCCGTGGCCGGTGGTCTTGATTTCGGAGCGGCCGGTGGGCTGGTTCTGGCTTGGGGCCGGATGCTCTCCAGACACCGGAGGATCCCTTCCCTCCAGCTTAGTTCCGTGGTATCTGGGAGGTCCACAGGGCGATGGTAGTTGGCCCCGTACCAGAACAGAGAGTTGATGTTGGTGTCATCTAATGCCGTCGCCACGGTGAGCCTGCAGAACTCAAACACTGCAGTGGTGGCAAAAAAACTTTCAAAGAACGAGGAAACAAAAACGGGGAGAAGGGTCGCCACTTACTTTCTGTCTTGGTTTGTTATTCTGTCACGATTAGCTGCTACTGTGAAGGAGCAAGGAACGAGGAAACGTGGAGTAGCTTCAAGGAAACAGTCTTTAATAAACATCCATGGGATTTACACGGGCAGGCAAGAACACACGTAGCACAAATGCAGAATACATTTAATACCGAACGAAGAAACATAGTACTGGACTCACTATAAATACACAGGACTTGACAAGGGGAAGACGAGAAACACCTGGGATCAATAAACCTAATTGAACATGAGGGAAAACTGGGTCATGGAACACGTGGGGAGAAAACGTCTCAGGTTACTTATGTAA
>NW_015557131.1:145367-145606 GCF_001515605.1 Sinocyclocheilus anshuiensis | reverse complement strand
TTTTTCATTGGAAAACGCTCGCAGTGCACGCAGATTGCCCCCTCGAGGACATCGCGTGCGTGCTCTTCGCCCAAACAGACAATGCATAGATCGTGTGTGTCATCGGGTGTCAAATAGCGATGACACGGATGCACACACCTTTTAAATGCTCTGCAAGTGCTCGCCATAATGAATAGAGATAGCTCTTACTTTCTCCTTGGAAATGCACGCTTCAAACAGAACAGTCAATGAAGACGAAG
>NW_015557131.1:144858-145174 GCF_001515605.1 Sinocyclocheilus anshuiensis | reverse complement strand
GTGTTTTTTCAATGTATGCTTCAGACACGGGTCACGACGAGGCGTTCCCCATAGCGACCCCTAGAGGACACAGTTTGACGTTCCCATGAAAGGGAAACACAAGACACAGGACTGACAAATGGAGGCAGACATGGCAAACCTTCTATATCTCTCCAGCTGGATATATATACAGTGGGTACGGAAAGTATTCAGACCCCCTTCAATTTTTCACTCTTTGTTATATTGCAGCCATTTGCTAAAGTCATTTGTTAATTTTTTTTCCTCATTAATGTACACACAGCACCCCATATTGACAGAAAAACACAGAATCGTTGAC
>NW_015557131.1:123336-143676 GCF_001515605.1 Sinocyclocheilus anshuiensis | reverse complement strand
GACTTATATATAAATAAGAAATCTTATTTTTTACACTGTGCAACTGTGCAAAAGTCTTAGGCACGTTAGTATAAAAAAGAGAAAAGAAAAAAGTTTTAACTCATTTATTTCCATCTTTTGCTGTAGTGTGTCAGTAGGAAATATCAGTTTACATTTTCAAACATTCCTTTTCCCATTAATTGTAATAATCCAGTGAGATTTTTGTTTGCACAATGAGTCTGACAACAGTCAGTGCTCCACATAGAGATGTGTTCTCACCATCCGTATGGTATGCATTGAATATACAGAAAAAAAAAAGAAAAAATCTGAGACAGACTAAATCCAGAAGAACTGTGGCAACGTCTCCAAGACACTTCAAGAAACCTACCTGCAAAGCTACCTGAAAAACTATGCGCAAGTGCACTTCAGACAAAAAGCTGTTTAAACGCTAATGGTGCTCACACCAAACGTTGATTTGATTTAGTTAATAGAAGTTAATTGATACATTTATTACATTATTTTTTTAAAGCATCCTCACTTCACAGCATTTTTACACAAGGGTCTAAACTGTTTCACAGTACTTTACCTTTGCAGGAAGGTTTCTTCAAGCGTCTTGGAAACGTTGCCACAGTTCTACTTTTTATCATGTAATCACAGACAGACACTGGTGAGATCAGACACTTTGTGCATACAAACATCTCACTGGATTATAACAAATAATGTCAAAAGGAATGTATGGAAATTTTAACTCATATTTTCTATTGACGCTACAGCAAAATATACAAGTAAACTGGCTTAAAACTATTTTTTATGGTGAAAATACTAACATATTTAAGACCATTGCACAGTACTGTATGTAATTACAATACATATAATATGAATTCCAATATTCTGATCATGTTGTAATATGATCTGTACTGTTTAGGATTTAATGAAATAAAAACTAAATGGTATGGGGTGCTAACCCCAAAGCAGTCTCCTGTACATATTTAGATAATCTTTATTTGATGTCACAAAGACATTCTCTTATATTAAGACTAAACATGCACCTACCCAACTCTTTTTGAACCATATGTCCGGGTTAAACATTATGAAAAATAAATTAATAAAATGTAGATTATTAAATTATCTAACCATAGGAGTTAAAATTACACATGTGCCACATGAAGACGTGACTGTTACCTCATTACACAAAAAGTGTAAGGATAAATGTAGTGACTTGCACATGAAACTGACCCATATTCTATATATATATATTCATATAGGAAACCGAATTTCATAAACTTGCACTAATTGCACAGAAGAAAGCTTACCGGAAACAAAAGAACAGATCAATTTAGATTATGGGGTCAAATATACAATTTTTATTTATATATATATTTTTTTTTTCACCAGAGTCAACTGAAGTGGTTGTCAGCTAGTAGCCTAAATTTATGGTACGTTTCAGCAAGCAGGTTACATAACAAAACCACCTGACTGAAACTAATGTGGTTACATTCTGAGTCTGACAAAGTTAATTATTTATGCTTTCTCCATATTATTTGATATCTTATTATATGTTCGACTTAGTTAACTCAGAAACTGGGTACACATACAAATGAATAATTGCTCGCCATTCAATAATACTTTGCCAGCTAGTTTTGTGCAGTTTGGTACGCAATCTACACGGCTCACGAATCTCTGCCAATGCAATCCTCCTATAGGCAGAGGGTGAACCAACTCCAGGGACCAGGATAAAGCCCCGTTCACACCTCCAGCGACACACAGTGACAAAGCGACATGATCCCATTCAATTTTCAATGGAGAGCTGAGAAGACAGAACACTATTTACTGATATTGTCTGCTTTCTAACCTTCAATAAAGGCACATCTGAAACAGAGAAAAATTGAAACCACTTAGCGCCTCTAGTGGACGCCTCACCCGAAAAGCGCAGCAAACTGTACCTGGAGAAACTTATTTCAGGTTCTGCAGAAATGCAGGCAGAGTCACGTATTTCCAATGAGTCTGGGTTGCATTACACACACAGGATGATATATTAAGCAGGATTAAAGCATTTGAGTAAAGTAATGCATTATACAGTACAAAGCCCACAGCCCTAGACTCAATGAAGATTAATTTAATTCAATAATGGTTCTGTATCACACAGGAGGACACTCTCAATATGAGCACAGCTTTTTATTGACTAGGGGATATTTCATTATGATAAGCATGGGGAATTTTAATCATTCAGGAATTTTAATTGATTCATTTCAACTGTATCCCACTTCACTAGTAATAAAAAGCAACGGAGTTGTGAGAAATTATATCTTAAATGGGTAAGTTTTGGAAATAATTGTGCATATTAAAATGGGCAACTTATTCTTCATCATTCAACTCAGGATGAAGAATGTAAGTTATTTCTTCTCCCTTTATTTAAAATGTCTTTAAATACTGTACATCACTTCCACATGTTCCGTTGACTCACTAATTTATCAATGAGTTGAGAAAAGCAAGTTATTGGAGTGGCCATCTAAGAGGACATGAAAGGTGTGTGTTCACAAAATACATTTCTCAATAATTAACAACTCCAGAGTGATTCCAATTACAGAAATGTTCTCTACCCGTAATTATCAAACAGCAAATAGGAAATTCATTATTATTTTTTTAGTTATTAATTAATTTACTTTTGTTTTTCCATAGCTGCTTCAAGACAAAATAAATAAGAATGAAGTTGATAGAAATGTCTAATGCATATATTTCATTCAATACTGAGAAGTATTGAGATGTCTTATTAAATTAAAACGATTATATTACATATAATTTTGTGAGTCATGCAGAGTGTTGCATTTCATTTCAGTAAGGATGATGCCTATGTAGGTTTTGAAACATTTAAAGAAAGAGAACATAATGTATGCATTTAATGTTAATACAGGTAATAAACATGTTATTTCGCACTTCAACAAAATGTACTTAAATCATTGGGCGGTTTATTCAAATGTCTAAGATCAACAGTTAAGATCCCCCCCCCACACACACTCTAATTCTTTCAAGTATTGAGATGTCTTATTAAATTAAAACGATTATATTACATATAATTTTGTGAGTCATGCAGAGTGTTGCATTTCATTTCAGTAAGGATGATGCCTATGTAGGTTTTGAAACATTTAAAGAAAGAGAACATAATGTATGCATTTAATGTTAATACAGGTAATAAACATGTTATTTCGCACTTCAACAAAATGTACTTAAATCATTGGGCGGTTTATTAAAATGTCTAAGATCAACAGTTAAGATCCCCCCCCCGCACACACACACACTCTAATTCTTTCTCTCTTGCTCTCTGATAACTGTCAAAGCTGTTATTCTTGTTACATCTTGCTATCAAGATCAAGACACTGACACATGCCTTAAGTTTGTTGATTGCTCTAAGGCTTCTCTGATTTGAATAGATTTTTATGAAGTGAATAAAGGCAGCATCAGCATTAATGTCTGCTGCTTTTTAAGTGGATCTATGCTTATCCTCAGGGAAGAGCTATCATCACTGGTAAGAGCATGTTTTTTTTTTGTTTTTTTTTTTACCATTTAAACCATTTGTTTAGACCATTTAAGTGATCTGTTTCCCTTTCAGCTGCTATCAATGAACAAGCAAAATGGCTGCTGGCCCAAAAATACTGGATATACTTTTATTCCTCTGCATCTGTTCTTTCCTTTCTTGTAGGTATGCAGATGTTAAACAAACCTACAAAAAAACACTATTTGGGATCACCTAAATTTAAAGGTGGGGTGTGTGGGGTTAGTCTAGTCATTTTAAATAACTTCATATAAAAAACATCAATGTGTAGCCTATGCTATGTCCTCACTTTGCAAATAAAGAAAACTTGGTTCTAGATTTTCTGTCAATATTAGACAGCAGTCAAACAAATCCGAACAACATTGCATCTATAGTAGGATAAACGTATTACAGAGTCAATGGATTGTGATAACTTTACATTATTTGAAAATAAATATGACCGTTAAATGAAGGATGTGGACAGAAAGGGTAGAAGAAAAAGCCATCAAAGGACATATGCCCAGTGATATGCCCAAAATGATAAAGTAGGCCTTGAGCAGCTTTACATTTGAGGGGGTAAAGTTGTTCCTGAGTCTGTTGGTGCGACAGCAGAGACTTCCAGGCTTTTCAAATGGGACAGGAGTAAACAGAAGTGATACTTCTTGCTCTATGAAGGTGATGTTTTGTGATGTCTAAGGTGAGGGTATATTTTGAGCAGTTTTCATTGCAAGGCCTTCTGATTGTATGCAGATGCAGGTGGTGGAGTAATCATTTTACATAATCATTTTACCTGAAATGAAATAATGACGTGTGCGAGGGTGCATACTCACATGTAAGCTGATGCTGTTTGCTTACAATGGAGAGTTAACACTCAAGTGCAGACCTTCACCAGCAGTACTAGCATCTGAATATCAAAAAGTTACAATGGCTGATGATTTTGATGTGAAAGAGGATGACATGTAATTTTATGCATAGCCTTACTTGTTTGAACCAGAATACTCCGACTAAGAGATGGAGGAAGCGGCATTGGCACAACCAAATGCCTCAGTGAGACCGAGGGCTCTTGAGACGTGGTGGTGTTCATATTCTAAGTGTCATGCGATGACAACAGAGGTAGAGATGATCTGGATCAGATGTCGGAAATTGGTGAAAAGTCAATCTTCCTGAATGGGAACAAGTTATACCATATATCTGAACAAGTTGTTCAGAACACGATTAGCCCCACAGCATCAATGATCCACCACCATACTTCACAGTGAGGAGGTGGTACTTTTCTACATAGCTATCTTCCCGCCAAACTCACCTTGAGTTTATTTCCAAAAAGCACTAATTTGGTCTCATCTGACCATAAAACCTAGTGAAAAGTTCCAGTAACATTTATCTGTATTTGCATGGGTTTGTTGTGTCATGACATAAGGTCTTTTTTTGTGGCAACCTTTCCAAGTAATTTGTATTTATAGTAGGTGAAGTCTGATCAGAGTTTTAGAGACTTTCTGACCACAAGACCCAGCTAGCTTCCACAATTCTACACCTGTGATCCTCACAGATTGGTTGACCAGTCAAACCATCCTCCTCACAATGTGGGGGGGCAATATAGACACATTTTCTCTTCCAGGTAGGTTGCTAACATCTCCAGTTTTAAACTTTTTAAATTAGTATTTCAACCTGTTTTCTCATGACCGTTTCCTGATTTGTCCAGCTCAACAACAAAATAATTACTGTATTCTTAGGTGTTTCCCCATAGTTAAGGAAGGCTATAGGAATTTGGCCTGTGCAAGGGCGGACCTGCCATCTGGCATTTAGGGCATTTCCCGGTGGGCCGCGACACACCTTAGGGCCGATACAAGTTTTTTTTTTTTTTTAAAGGACTGGCCCATCATGCAGGGGCAGTGGCCCATTGGTTTGTTTTCTGTATTGACAGCGTAAAACCAATCACAATGTGCCACAGAAGGAGCAATGAAGTATCTTGTTCCGCCTTTAGAAATATTGCTTCACCCCAGGAAATATGTGGAATTATTATGTCAATAAACAGGACGATAACAGAGGCTAGAGTTGGGACACGATAAGGACAAATGCATGAGGAGAAAACAGACGCCTCAGCAGAGAAAATACTGTACAGGCACAGCAAGCTGACTGATCGCGATGCTCAAAATATTGAAATAAATTTCAAAAAATTGAATTGAGGGTGGGGGTTTATAAGAATGTATCTCTGAGGGGAACTAACTGTTTTCAAATAAAAATTTAAATGGTATTTTCTTTTTTTATCTAACCTCCGTATATTGTAAATAATGTAGTGTTAACAAGTGCAGCACAGCTTTGTTTACAGCAGTAACAAAGGAAACACTATATTATGTCTGTTTCATATAAGCACCACCCACAGTCAAAGAGTGAATCTGAATTTCTAGCATAATTCCACAAAGCTAAAGTCAGACCGTTCTGTTTGCTTTAAATCTTGAAATTGCACAATCTAACTGAAATAAAAATAAAATAAAATAAAATAAATCAGCCCATTTGCTGGCAGTCAGAATCGGCCATGAAAAATCATAATCAGTGCATCTTTAGTTTTTTGTTGATAGCCTACTGTTTAGTTTCCTTAAAAGTCATAACTGACTATTAAGGGCGAGTAAAGAGTGAGTAGACTTGTCCACTTAAACTTGTATACACAGTAGGTATACAAACACATAAACACACACAGTATATATATATATATATATGGGTGTTGTCCGATTGGACCGTTTCTGATTGTAGTGGTGGGCCATTTAGACCAAAAATGCCAGGGCTGATTTTTTGTCCCAGTCCAGCCCTGGGCTTATCTGTCACCTCATATTTACAGTAGACTCCAGTGAAATGGGAAGTCATGGTTTACCACGTGTTCTTAAGTGTTCCTCATCACTAAGGTGAACTTATAAACATTATAAACATTTTTACTCATTAGATTATATTGGGGCCGACAATTTTGGCACACATATTTTAAAGAAAAAAAAGAAACATTCATTCATTCAATTTTTTAATAGATATAAAGTATAGATTTTTTTTTTTTGATACTGTCAAGTGACTTACCAGCGTCAGTTGCATCATTTCACTGCCATTCACAAATCCTCTCCTGTGGCCTCATGGGATAGTAAAGTGTCCATCGAATGTGCACTTCAGAATCCAGGTGGAAACAGTAGGTCATCTGGGTACTTTTCGCCTACTATTTTTCAAATACTATGAATTCTGACATAATACTCTTTTGCCATGCTGTTTTTCACCTACTGTATAGTAGGGAAGTATTCAATTTCAGACACAGGGTACGAGTAAGAGAAAGACTAACATTCTTGCTAATATTTACCAAGGGTGTCAATATTTGTGGAGCCCACTGTATAGATACCTTTAATATACACATCCATATAAATATTCATATCCAATATAATTGGATCAAGTCCACTTTCACTTATCACCTTCTATCCATTCATCCATTTTCCAAGACACTTATCGTGGGTGCTGGAGCCTTTCCCATCATCTCTGGCCATAGGCAGGGACACACTCTGGACAGATGGCCAGTCCATCACAGGGCTAACACACAGACACACATTCACAATCTCACTCATTCCTACAGAAAATGTGGAGCAACCAGGGGAAACCCTCGCCAGCATGGGGAGAACATGCAAACTTCAAACAGAAATGCCTTCTGGCTCAACTGGGAGCTGCCTGCTACCCATCAAGCCACCATGCCTCCCCATCACTTTCTATAATTTACCTTTTTTAATTTTTGCACTTTTTTGTGTAAGTGGTGTTATTAAGTTTATTATATGAAAATAACCTGCAACAACACCTACTATAAGTGCAATACAGTGGGCAAAGGGCATTTCAATGTGCATTTTTTTGTTCTGTTTTGTTTTACTGTATGTGAGCTCTGTGTGTGAGACGGAGTAGGTTAACCTTGCAGAGGTACTGCATATCTTGAGGCTTTCTTGAAAAATCCAAGATGACAGTATCAAATTATGCAAGACCAAAAGAAAGAAGGGAAAAACAGACAGAGCACATGATGTCCATCAATACTGTTGCTAAGCAGAAGTCAGGCAACCAGGACTGGGCTGACAAGTCTAGCTCTTCCTGCATATTTTGATGGTACTAAAACAGAGAGGTTGTATGTCTCAGAATAAAATCTGGCCATAGATCATTTCTATGAGTAAGCTGTTACTTTAGTGGACAAATTAAATGTTAAAAGTCATACTGAGAAAGGGTGAATCAATACATTTTATATATATAAAAAAATAATTCAGAGACTGTTGCTTACTCTACACTGTAAAAATATGTTGTTGAGCTAAAATTGTGCTTCATGTTGTAACATCTTTAAAAAATGGTTCATTCAAGACAAAAATAATATGACTGAATTAACCTGATTATGTTGGGTTACACCAAAAAAAGTCATTTTAAGGCTCAGATCAGGTAGCAATAAGACTAACAGGATACACAGAAGGCGAAATTGTGGAATGTATAAGCAATTTATTGCTTGATAAACCACAGAAATTAGATTTCATTACAGAACTGTTGACATTAGTGACACAATTTTATAACAAGCCACATTTCAGAAATAGTAATGATTTAAATATTTGAAACTATAATGCATGACACAGCATCTACTACACAACACTGCAACTGCAGAGACTTCTGCCCACTCAAGCTAAACATCTAAACATCTCTGAATTTACAGCTGTAAGGTCATATTTGATTATACACAGATATAAATTTAGTTTGTAAAATGATGTGACTGTAACAGTAAGTTGGTGTACCATATTGAATAGAATGCATTTAGCTGTGGTGTACAACAGTTAGTGAGGTAAATCCAGCATGATTTAGGCACACCAGATACAAGGGCAGTGCTGTATGTGGATCGATCTCTTGATTTTCATGTGCCAATTTATCAATTATAGTTTTGTGTGTTGTCAATTCCCTGCAGTGATGGCATCTCTGTGGTAGAGGTAATTCAAATACAGTCATTGAACATTACAAATGACACCACATACTCTCCCAGCAGCTTACATTGTCTTCACATATTGCCATTCCTGCTCTCTTTTTGCTATCACTGATGATATATCACATGCGTATCAGTACTTCCATCGATAAAGAGACTCATGCATTTTTCAGCATTCAAATTACCTTCAAGCACCAGGGATGGATGTGCCTTGCCTATCAGCTCCACAACAACAAAGATGCAATTCATAAATATTAGAGGAAGACCAAAGCCAAGAGATTATTTTCTTCCCTCCCACTGCCTCTCGTTCCAGCTGAATCCACCTTGTTAGCGTGCTGTTCCTACAGAGCTTCAGCCACAATGAGATGACATAGAATTTACTCCTGAGATTTCAGTCTGGTTAACCTATTGCTCTGTTGGCAATGGTGATATGAAGAAAAAAACTACAGAAAAAAGCAAAAGAAAGAGATTATTTGTATGCAAATGTGTTTGCCATGTTTTCAGAAACTCAAAGACAAATAAACACATCTATGGTACGATGAGCTCCTTAGAGTAGGCAGACAGACAGAGTTGAGTGCTGAGAGAAAAAGACAGGTTGCAAAAGCTGCATATATTATAGCACAGTGTTTCACAGTGGTTCGCAACTGAATAATGGGATGAAGATCTCTTCTGAGAGTTTCGTGGACAGCAAGGGGAAAACAACTATACTAAATGCAAATAATTAAATGCTACATTGTAAAATTATTTTTCGAAGTTGTAAATACAATTAATATTATTGGAGTATGTTTCACAAGAAAGTACTATTTAGTTCTTTCAAATGTATTTAATTTATTTGATTAATTCAGTGTTGCTTGTCATTCCTTTGTAATTGTGAAATTTATGAAACTTGTGAAACTTGTTTCGAAGTAAATCCTACACCAGTTTAATAGTGTACTAAACATACAATCATACTTAGACAGGACAGCAAAATAAGTTGGCTTATTAGCTTTACATAAGGAGAAGATAAAACATAGTATGTTGTGGATCCCACAGGCCATGCATCAGACCAAAATCTATTTTTTCAAACTTGATATCTATGAACAAAAACATGCAAGGTTGTACATTGAATTATGAGTTGCTGAAAGAATGAAACATCTGAGGTTACGAGTGTAACCATGGTTCTTGAGAAGGGCAACGAGACACTGTGACTACTGATGTATGGGGAACACCCTCAGCATGACCGGTTGTCTGAAGTACTACCTGCCTTAAAGGGGTCCTATTATTCTCTTTTAAAAAGTCTTGATTTTGTTTTGGGGGTGTACTAGAACAGGCTCTCATACTAGGTTTTTCGAAAAACACATTATTTTTCACATATTTTACATTATTACAACACCTCTCTCCCCAGTCTGGCATGAACGGCTCGAATAGTTCCTGTATCAAATGAAAGCCCGCCTTCTGAAATACGAAATGTGCTGTGATTGCTTAGCTGGGCCAGTGTGTGTTGTGATTTAGCACCACTCGGCGCCTGGTCGGGAAATGTCATGCATAATAACATAATGGCTTAACATAGCCGCCTGCGAGTTTCAGTGTAAATATTGCGTCAATATCAAATCAATTTGAGCGCAATTTAAACCCGGATGATTGTAACCACTCTAAGTTCGTCTGCCTTGGGAAGCTAGCGTGTGTCCGACAGAGTGATAGCACTCGTTGCCTTCTCTAGTGCAGCTCAACCAGGTCTCATCCCATTCATCGATATTTGTGATATCACAAATCCCGGGAAATATGCTTTGTAGTCCAAACGAGTCGTTTGTTGTAGTTTTTGAAAAGTGATTTCTGTTAAATAAAATATCTCATTTTGAAGTGGACTTTGAACTTTGTAAATTTGCAGATCTTTTTTTATGCTCAAACAGCAACATTACAAACTAACTAAAGTTGAAAAAGTGAAAAAGCATAATGGCAGCAAAATGAAGAGTCTTCTTCATTTCTCAGTTTCTTTTTCAGGGAACCACGGTTAAACTCGTAACCCGAGACGTTCCCTTTCCAATGGGAACTATGGGGAACAGATACCAGCTCCACCATGCTATGGGGAAGGTCTGCTACACCAGCTAAGCACTGCAGCAATGGGCATAACATAAGACTCAATGGACTTAACTGCTGGAGTCAAAAAAGTCCCCTACTCAGGTGCACCTTAGTTTCAAAACTGTGAGTGATATTATTCCCTACAGCCAATACCCAAGATTCAAACCCTATACAAGGAAAGTCACAGCCTTTTCTCAACCTTCCTCCCTTCCTTGCGGACCAGGCAGCAGTGTCTGGCCTGAGGGCAGAGCTCAGAGGTCTTGTTATGTCAGCTCTTTATGCTAGACACCACCTAGCGTATTCCCTGGCAATACTGGCCCAGGGAAAGCATTTTAGTTCCCCTAACCAGTCACTACCTGAAGGGGGAGCAAGATCTTATCAACTCTACCCCTATGACACCCAGGGAGCTACAGCCTTTATACATCAATAGAAAAACTCTCACGCCCTGTCTGGCTATATCCAGAATCTCAAGAATCCAACACTTTCAAAGATGCATGACAACGAGAAGGGATGCAAACTTTGAGGCAAAAGCCACTTCTTGTTGGGTTCTAGGAGATGGGTAAAATCCCTGGGAAGCGAAGGACCCTACTTTGAAACCCTCGACAATGGGGGAGGGATCTGCTTTACACTAAAGGGACACATCCAGGATCTTAAGATTCCAGCAGACTCTCATGCAAAGCAGAGGACTATGCTCAATGCATTGGGCTCGTTTACAAAGGGGTGCCAACTAAGTGCTAACCACACGATACTGCTGTCCTCATAAAGGTACTATAAGGGAGTCATCCTGCTTAGAGAACCCCAGTTTCCAGGGCGATGCAGCATCAATCTTATGCAATCATCTAGTCTGCTAGATTTTTGGCACCTGTTAGATTAGAAACAGAAACGAGGAGGGACCCTATTCCCAGCGAACATCCTCAACTTGTTCGCCATATTCGAAGTGTCAACTTGACATCATTCACCATAACAGCCGATGGTCTGTGAATCCTCGAGTATGGTGGGCGAGAGAGCTCAAAGCATTGTTGTGTAGACCTAACTAACACCATACAACAAGATGAGCGCATTAGTTAACACAACATTAAAAGTAACCAATATTTCAAAACTTGTAATATTGAGTTAATACATTTAAAAACATTTAAAAACACAAACCAACACATTCTCACCTGTGAAAGGTTACCCCGTTTCTTTGGGAATTTAAATCCCGGCGGTTTTTACAACCAACGGCTGTGCATGATTGTGGCATCTTTGAATATTCATTGATAACTATGGTGAGTGATGTCAAGTTGACTGCTAAAGATGGTGGACATCTACATGCTTGGCGCAGTCGAATAGGGCATCTACCTATACATATCTATGTTGTACACTACCAGAGTATACCCTTTCCTCACACTGCTTCCTTCCTTCTGAGGACTGGGTGGGAGAGGCAACGCTCACCTTTTGGCCCTGTCTCCAGTCCTCAGACTGTGATGGGACAGGTTCCCCAGAGGCTTTTGGGGAAGATTTGGATCAGCCTGGCTGCTGACCTCGCCTCCCTGAACCTCCTGACCACTGCCTCAACAGATATGCCAAAAAGCTCCAAAGGCAAGACCAGCACGTCAAGGAGAAAGCTCTTTTTTTTCTCTGCAATGTCAGCCAGGTTTAAGCACAAATGTCTCTCCATTATGGCCTGGAGAGCTAAACTGTGGTGTAGATCAGCCACCTCCTCAAGGGACAAACCCTGGCCCTGATCCAAATCTTTCAGCAGATTGACCTGGTATGCCTGCAACACCGCCATTGTGTTCAAGCCATTGCCGGCCTGAACCGCATTTGCATATGCACTGCCATTCAAACGTGATGTCATATGTGAGGGCTTGGATGGCACAGTCAGATATCCTGATCCAGCGAAAGGGACAAGGTCCCCCTCAGCGGGCCCCCAATCAGCCCAGGCCCATATGCACATGCATACTCTGCATACCCAGATGCTACGCCCCGGCTCCTCACTCATACACATAATGCACAAGTCCTCAGGTTTCAGAAACCTCTGACATAGTGGCACACACTTCCTGAAATGCTTGGCTGGGTGTTTGTCCATAGTGGTCACATTTTTTTGCACGTACACAAACAAACGACTCCTGAAGATGAAAAAGCTGATGATATGTACTACTCTGCAGCCCTGTTATACTCACGGGTGCACCAGTAGTGGTGTTACAGACTGTCTTCGGCCAATAAGATTGTTGCGTTTAAGATGCATACTTCAGACACTGAACACACCGAGGGCATTCGCCATAGCATCAACAGACACAGTGTGAGTTTCCATTCTAAAGGAAAAAAAAGAGAGAGTTTCTTACTTAACAAGACAAAAACAATAAAGGCAATAAGATACATTACAATTAAAAACACAATGCAGTTGTGATCAAAGGAAGTAAGCTATGCTGAACAGATGGGTTTTGAGTTTGGATTTAAAATGTAGGAGAGAGTCAATGCTACGAAAATCAGAAGGGAGTGAATTCCAAAACGGCTTTCAGCCGGAGGTGCAAGATTATGAATGGCTTTAAAAGTGAGGAGAAGTATTTTGTAGTTAATACGGTAAGTAATGGGGAGCCAATGAAGCTGTTGTAATGTGGACGTGATGTGATGGATGGCAAGTGATAATACGGGCAGCTGAATTTTGAACCAGTTGTAACTTATGGAGAGTTTTATGTGGGAGGCCAAACAAAAGGGAATTACAATAGTCTAAACGAGAGGTGACTAGACTATGAACGAGAATGGCAGTGGAGTGAAGCATGAGGGAAGGACGTAAATGGTTGATGTTATGAAGGTGAAAGTAAGCAGACCGGGTAACATTATTAACATGGGAGGTGAAAGAGAGGGTGCTATCGTAGATGACACCCAGACTCTTAACCTGAAGGCAGGGGGAGATAAAGGAATTATCAATGGGAATAGAGAAATTCTGAAATTTGTTTAATGTAGATCTTGTGCCTATAAGAAGAAGACAGAGCCCTGGGGCACACCTGTGGTGACAGGGACTGGATGAGAGATAAATTATTTTAATGAAATGAACTGAGTGTGGCCAGAGAGGAATGAATGGAACCATTTGAGGGATGTGTTAGTGATACCAATAGAAGAAAGTCTGTCCAGAATAATAGTATGTGAAATTGTGTCAAAGGCCACACTCAAATCAAGCAAAAGAAAAATGGATAGTAAACCAGAATCAGCCGCTAAAAGGAGGTCATTAGTGATTTTAAGGAGTGCTGTTTCTGTGCTGTGGAGGGGACGGAAACCAGACTGGAATTGTGCATATAAATGATGGGTATGGAGTTGAGCAGTAACTATTTTTTCAATAATTTTGGAGATGAATGGAAGATTTGAAATAGGACGAAAATTATCAAGGTTGGTGGGATCTGAACCAGGTTTCTTGAGAATTGGAGTTAGAGCAGCTGTTTTGAAAGAAGGTACAATTCCAGTGGTAAGGGAAGAGTGAATTATATCTGTGATGAAAGGGAGCAGAGAGGAGAGGGTAGCCTTTACAAGAACAGTTGGAAGGGGGTCCAATCTACAGGTTGAAGATTTGGATTTTTGAATGAGTTTGGAAATTCCATTTACTGAGGGTAAGGTAAATGCTGAAAGTGAATGAGAGGGGGCAAATAAAACTGGGACAGGTGAATTCAAAACAGATGTGGAAATAAGTTGATGGTGAATGTGTTCATAAAATTTTTTTAAGAGAAAAATTATACTAAAGTATTACAGAAATCAGAGGAGTACATATGGAGAGGAAGTGAATCCTGGGGTGTTGTGAAATTTTTAAGGAGGCAGAAAAGGGCCTTTGAATTTCCTTCATTTGAGCTAATTAAACCAGAGTAGTATGTGGATTTAGCTTTGGAAATACAGTTTTATAGTGAATAATGTTATTTGAATACATGTCCTTGTGCACAGTGAGGCCAGTTTTCCTGTAAAGTCTATCGAGTGTTCTTCCTTTTATTTATAGTTGTCTAAGAAAGGGAGTGAACCAAGGAGCAGAAAAAGTAAATAAAACATTCCTGGTTTTGAGTGGAGCGAAGTTATTGAGAAGATTTTGAAGGTTGTTATTGTAGTGAGAGACCAGTTCATCCGGGGTAGAAAAACTGTCGACCCTGGGGAGGCTAGTGATGCTTAAGGATAAATTGTCCAAGTTGATGTCCTTCATTTTTCGGAATGTTATAATGCGTGGAGGGTTGGATTTGGAGAGTGAGAGATTTACACTGAATGAGAGCAGCATATGATCAGAAAGAGGGAAATAATCTGCTTTACAATCAACAGGTGAATCCAGAATATGACCTTTAACGTGTGTGGGAAAGTTTACATATTGATGTAGTCCAAAGCTGTCCAAACAAGATGTGAAATCATTGGTAAGAACGTTGTTATCATTGTCCATATGTATATTAAAATCCTCAAGAAGTATTATGTTTGGTGAGAGTGTGGAAAGGTGAGTCAAGAAAGTGGCAAAATCAGTAATACAATTCTTGTTAGGCTTTGGTGGATGGTATAAAGTGGCAACAATAGTGGGAGTAGGTCCAGAGAGCTGACATACTGTAGCCTCAAATGAGTGCCAAATGGGAACATTCACTGGCGCTATCCTCCACTTCTCACGGTATATTATCGCGAGACCTCCTCCTCGACCAGAGTCACGCGGTTGAGAGATGTAAACAAACCCCAGAGGAATAGCGTCATTGAGTGAAATAAAGTAATTTGGCTGCTGCCACGTTTCAGTTAAAAATAAAAAGTCAAACTTATGGTCAATGAGGAGATCCTGCACAATATGCCAATTACTCGTAAGTGAGCGGATGTTTAGAAGACCAAAGTAGTGTTACTGAGTTTGACAGCCGTGTTAGCCGACCTAGCTAGGCGGGCCAACACACAGTGATCAGCGCAGCGACCGGTATTCCTCGGTGGACGTCGAGTAGTAGACCAAAATTACTTTATAGAGCTGGATTTGTCGTACTGAAAGTTCAGACGAGAGCCACGGTGAATATATTTCCGACGAATATATGATATATTCCGAATATATGTCCGGGTGCAGAAGCAGAGCAGGTGGTGGTGAATCGTGCAAACATGGGCAGAACCTCAAAAGCTCAGCGGCAGAGTACTGGAGCAGTGCTGTCGATGGGCAATGTACAAAAGACAGGACAGTCCAGGCAAGCACAAGCCACTCATAGTTTATCCACATAGTTGTCGAAGTTGTCGGAGAATATTAAAAAGAAGCCAGGGAGCAGCGGCAGCAAAGAAGCGCCAGCGTTCACTCAGCCGGCACCATCAAAATATGTATCAATAACATATAAAATTTTGGTAATGCTTTAGATTACAACCCGCAATGTACTGCGTAAGTAAACATAATTTTCAGCCTGACTGAGGTGTAATTACAGTGTACCTATTCAGTACCTCCGTGTAGGTATAAGGTAACAATATGCGAAGTTTGGGGAATAAAGGAGTAATAATCTGTAAAATTACAAATTATTTCTACTGTAAGTATTTTGAAACTAAGAGGTACCTATTCTAATATTATGTGGTATATATGACCTAACAACAATCTTATATTTCCAAGCGATTTAGCAAAAAACATACGCTGTACTTTTTTATAGCCTACACATATAAAACACACTGGTAATTGTTTCAATCCAAACGCTCGGTTGAGACTGTTGGGTTAGGAAGCTGGCTTGATGTGACCCAATTTGGGTTGATATCAGTAATAACCAGACGTTGCTGGGTTATGAATGTGGAGGAAAGGGGGTCGTAAATGGGCGAGGAGAGAGGTGTTGTTTGCTCTCTTTGAAGATTTCTTCTCCAGATAAGATTTATTGTTTTATTGCATGGCGTCTGTTTTGTGTGAGTTATTGAGTATTGGCTGAGTATTGGCTTCATGATGAGTTAATTTCATAAGGAAATAATTTCACTCCTTTCAGCAGTGACTGATGAGCGATAAAACCAGAACAGCTGGAAAGAGGTAAGCTTGTTTTAAGCTGCATTGAACCTTGATGGTATATCATGCAAAGTTATTTGGTGATGGTGTTGAGAAGTTGCTGGTGTGAACTTGCTGAAATCGACGAATAAGAGCTTTCATAAGGTAAGTAGACTCGTGAATTATAAATCATAGCAGAAACTCATTAACTCATTTCACTAGATGTCCAGTTTTGTTGTTCAGTAATCTCCATCATGTCCATCCTTTAATAATAGAATGTGTACCCCATGGTTAAAAAATACCTATACGCCTATAATAAAATACCAATATAAAATTATAAAAAGTATATATCATCTTTGTAAATCATTCCCAAACATAAGATTGTTGTTTAGGCCATACATACCACATAATATTAGAATAAGCACCTCTTAGTTTCAAAATACTTACAGTATACATGATTTGTAATTTTACAGGTTGTTACCCCTTTATTCCCCAAACTTCGCATATTATTCCCTTATACCTACACGGAGGTACTGAATAGGTACACTATAATTACAAAAAAGTTACACTGTAACTTCAGTTTACTTACGCAGTTCTTTGCAGGTTGCATATCTGGTTGTTAACCCCTTATTACCCAAACGTAACATGTTGTTCCCTTACACTTACACGTATGCTCTTTATAGGTACCCTATAATTACAGAAACGTGCACCGTAAATTCAGTATACTTATATAGTTCTTTGCGGGTTGTAATCTAAAGCGTTACCAAAATTTTTAATTAATATTATATATTCATTAAATTTTTAGAACATCACCAATCAGAGAGCTCAGCAGCGACCACCCACTCTCATAAACCACTACAAATGATGTCGCAGTCTATGCTCTCATTATAGTTATCCTTTTTGTATATCTAAATATGTTGCAATAAACGTATATAGTCATTATAGCCATTGACAATTATTGACATAATGAGTATTGACTCATAAATGTTATGTAGTCTTGTACCTTTGCCTATTTTATTTTCAAATACTCTTATGCTTCAAATCAAAGTTTGTAATTTTGCAATTCATCCTAAAGCTGGTTGAAGCTGGTCTAAGTTGTAAGGCATCATTTTGTTTCTTTTCCCCAGACTGCAGATGCCACCAGTTTCAGGGCAATTTCTAGTATGCTGAGTGAGATCATGAAAAACGAATGCCTCGTTCTCGCTTTCCACAAGCTTCCTACACACTGTCTATTTATCACCACAGCTGATAGAGATAAAAGATGGCCAGAGTGTCTTGTTACTGTGGTGGGGAAACAGAGCTCATATATTACCAGACTTGTGTAAAATGTCTGAACTAATGGTTATGTCTAAGGCTGGTATTCATTTAACAAGAAAACTACTGTCATCAGAGTCCCTATATGTAGTCTAGTTTCACTTTACTGGAGAAAATGAGGAATGGTGTATTAAAACCTAGTCATATGAGAAAAAAGAAAAGAAAAACGAACCGTATAAATTATTCGGATGAATTATGAGCCTGTGCTGAGTGGTTTATAATAACTCCATACACATGGAAACTCAACAAAACCTACACAAACAGATAAAGAAACAGCCAGCCCAATAAACACATATTACTGTATCCATCAAGCATGTTCATATCTTAAACTAAATCAAGGGATGGGCTTATTATAGATCTACAGAAAACATTAAAATGTAGAGATTTATGCCAAATGGATATGTCAGTTTGCCAGATGTTTGCAGCTCTTCACGGGTATTAGTAACCTACAGCAAACCTTTGGCAAAACTAGACAGTTTGCCACTACAGGCAAACAGTTTTTGGCAAACATGTGGCATATATCTGCCACAACTGGCACACATTTTGGTGAACCTATTGGTAGATAGTTCTGTGACAAACCTGCGGCAACAATGAGCAATCCAGCGTAATAGTCAAACTCTCATTATGAATGGAAATAAGTGCATCTAAACCAAGTTTAAGCAAATAACTTTTACCAAAACTTCTTAAAATCACAAGTTTTTGTCACACAAGCACAATAATCTTTACAAACGCTGACTCTGGGAACATGCACATGGGGTTTTTCAGCTTCATCTGACAGGAGCAACACATTCCTCTGTGGCCAGGAACTTTAAATTATAGCAAAGGGTATGCACATAACCTTAATATAAAGTCTTAACAGCATTAAGTTTTGTCTACAGTTAAGTTAAAAAGAAAGCACATGACATGAGTACATAATGATCTGGTAATGATCTGATATTTCAGGTGCTGTCTTCCATAATTCATGTAGCTCTGAAGAAATGGCATCACTCCCTGCCTCTCTGGTCAGTAATGTAACACATTTCACACAAAATTGTTGAAACAACTTTTGAAAGATGCTAAATAAATTAAACTCTCATTGTGTGACTTGAACCAACCATCCTACAATGTATCTTCTGAAATGTGGCCACCTAAATTTGTTCAGTAATCTGATGTTAGGGAAGCTATAATCTGTATTCACAATGTTTTAATTTACTTCCACCCATCTCATCTCAATAAATACGCTCCAGTGTCTTAGACTGTAATGGCACAGCATTAACATTAGAACAGTCAAGCAGTGAGATCCATTTAGTGCATGCACACAAACCGTAATGTTGATTAAAGCAGATGGCATATTTCTGTTATTTCTAATTTATTTTTTTCTAACAGGCTCAAGACTGGCTTCATTTCAGCAGGATATTCACACTGTGAGTATTTTGTGCACTGTATTGGGGATGTTTTGAAGTTCCCCTTGCTTTTTTACCCAGTCTTATCTAAATCTGCTTTTTGATGATTCACATTCATTCTTTTTTATTTTTCAAGACTCCATGAAACAAAACTGTTTTTTTTAGTTTAGGGCTCTGAGGTTTATAGCATCTGTACATTTAACATGTAATGCACATTTCATTCTCTGGGGAAATGGAACAAAAATACTAATGACTCACCTTGTTTGTGAGGGCCTAAAACATTTTTTTTCTTCCCCTCTAATAGGGAAAATATCCTTCCTTCTAGTACCACTTGGCGCACATTAGCAATACCAGCAAGTCAGCTATGTTCAGAATGAAATGTTTTTTGAGAAACACTCTTTATTTCTGGTTGAAATCTCTGTTAAAAATTGTTTATGCACTAAAAATATAGAAATTTTCATTAACCAGAGCTGTCTTATAGCTATAGATAATATTTTCTTAGATCATTTTGGCTTTATTATATACAACAACACCTTATAAAGAATCTTGTCAAGAGGAAAAAGATGGTCTGTGATATTCACATTAAGAACCCTGCTAAAGAAGTGGGACTAGAGTTTAAAATGAAATAATAATTTAAAAAAAAGTTAAATAGTGTGTTTTTTTGTGAGGAGTCAGTCAGTTTAGTGCTGTTTCCAGCATTGTCCATCATTACCCAAATATTTTGGCTGTGTTAATTATTTGCGCAATATTGCACAAAAACAGTTTGTTCCAATTTTTAACAGCTGAAATGGACCAGTGAACTACGTATAATATTTTGTAAACAGCATGAAAGGAGACAGCAAATGTACCAATGTCTAATGATTTTATTTGACTTAGACATGGCATATAACATAATTATAGTCCTGAGCACCAAGCAATAAGCATAATCTGAATAGGAATGCTCTCCATCTTCCTTTTCCCTCCTCTACGTCACTTCCTCAGAGATTAAGCCTGTTGTGAAACATCAGTAAGAGTGATAATTTGACAATAAGAGCAGTCTTGAGTCATCAATCAGAACTCTGTTTATGCCCTTTTCAGCAAACATATGCTGACCCAAACCTATCTTAGCATTCTGTCATCCACAGCTAAGATAATAACCTAATACTTCAGCTAAGCGCACCTGGCAAAAACCTAGCTGTAAAACCTAGCTCCACACTCTGTTTTGATCTTGTAG
>NW_015557131.1:121883-122898 GCF_001515605.1 Sinocyclocheilus anshuiensis | reverse complement strand
CCAAAAGGACCCCAGCAGAATGGAGTTACAGGAGGAAATCAATAGACTTCAAAAGGCTCTGACAGCTGCTGAACAGCAAGAGCACCTGGAAAAGGTAGCCAGAAAGGACCTGGAAAGGAAACCTTCCCACACACAATTACTATTAAAGCAGGAAATTCTGAGCTCTTAGACAAAGTTGCCAGAATTGAACAGAAGGAAATCACCAGGAGGCTCTAACAGCTGCTGGACACCAAGCGCAGCTGGAAAAAGCCATCAGATAGGACTTGGAAAGAGAACAGTTTCACACAAAGTCACTGTTTAAAACAGTGTATGTGGAACTTAATGAGAGAGACACCAGAACTAAGGCCTTAGAAGGCCATCTGCATGCAGCCAGAGCTGAGGTCCAAACCCTGACTCAACAATTAAAGAGGAGCTTGACATGGTTCAGAAAGAATTGAAACAGTCCTACCGACTGCGCATAGACTCAAGTAAAAGACACCCTGCTGCATGTCACACAGCCAGCAGTGCAAACTCCCTCACCCCTGTACACAGATACGAAGGGGGGGGAGCCAAAGCATTCTGCTTGACCCTTCACAAGTCAGCTTCCTGAAAACCTCTGCAGCTGCAGAAGGAAAAATTTTAATTCAGGCGAACCGAAACAACGCCTGTGAATGCCACCTGCAAGCAGCCCGGGCTGAAATCCAAGTCCTTGCGCAGCAGCGAGACAACTCCAAATACCAATCGGGTAAAGTCAAATGAAGCCAAAGTGAATTCAATGTCACAAATTAACTGAAATATGCTTGCAGACCACAAGGTGAACAGACAGGGAAAACACAACACAGAACTTCCCCTGGCAAACAGGCCTAGACCCCCTCAGCCAAGAGTCCGAACCTGCGAGGGGGGGAGAAGAGCCCACTGTTCACACGTCACCAACCAGCAGCCACAGGGGGGTGGGGCAGGGACCCTTCCAGAGGATCACTGCAGACACACACACCGTGTGACCCCACAGACCCCAACGAGCTGGCCAGAGACAATA
>NW_015557131.1:121360-121719 GCF_001515605.1 Sinocyclocheilus anshuiensis | reverse complement strand
TTTAATTTGATTTAACAAATCAGTTATTCATTAGATTAACAAATCGTCACAGACCCCTCACCCAATAAACTGCTTGCCAGGATGTCTGCGAACGACACCAGGCCTCTGGTCACCATGGCAACCAATGCTGATATCATTGGTTTTATGGCCCAAAGGAATGTGGGTAGAGACACTCACTACATTTTCCATAGGAAAAAACCAATGCACAGTAAAAATGGACTCTTCTCTAATTAATTCATAGGAAAACCTTTCTTTGAATGAACACACATATCGTTCAGGTCATGGTGTATGTTGTCTTTGATATTTTTAGACTATTCTATGCATGCTTATGATGGAACCCATTCCTGTCATCCTGCCTA
>NW_015557131.1:120480-120757 GCF_001515605.1 Sinocyclocheilus anshuiensis | reverse complement strand
AAAACTCCCCAGTATTTCCAAACTCCCGCTTGGGATTTCAGCCTTTCTCATTGGACAAGCCCATCTTGAGAGGCGTGTATCTTCTCAGCCCTTAAAGGCCTCACATCAGTGACCCGCCTCTAGTCGGTGGTTCTGTGAAGATGTGAGCTACAACGCTGCTAAAGACACCCTAAGTTTGTACCAGGCCTCGGGCCTTGAATTTCCATTCACCGGGATTCTCTGACTCAAACTGGTTCTTTTTCATCAACCAACTTCAGCAAAGATCAACTTGAGCCTT
>NW_015557131.1:116898-117301 GCF_001515605.1 Sinocyclocheilus anshuiensis | reverse complement strand
AAATTTAAGGGGGTCTGAATACTTTCCATACCCACTGTATATATATATATATATATATATATATATATGCCATTTTATCTTGCTTCTACAAGTGTTTGAGCTCTTTAATTGTGACTCGGGTTTCCAGGGACTCGTACCCAAGCGCTCTACATCGCAAGTGCAATGCTGTACCAACTGCCCTTGTGATCACCTTTTGTATGAAAAGGAATAAAATATGTATAATTTTAGTTCCTGTAGTTTTCATTTTAACTGGAAACTGCAGTGAACTTTATATATTACAACAAAACAACTTTAATTATATTGTTTATACATTAACTCAAACTCTCCTGCCTTCTAGCTTTAAAGGTGTTGTATGCATTTTTTTTTTTTTTTTTTGGAAAAAAACCTAAAAATACCAAAATAT
>NW_015557131.1:76787-116758 GCF_001515605.1 Sinocyclocheilus anshuiensis | reverse complement strand
AAAAATACCATAATATGTTTGCAGATATTTAGGAAACATGCTAAGTTCACATACTTGTTTCTCCGAAAAACAACTGTACAGCCAGTTATTTTGCTTTGAAATACGCATTCTGTGTCAGAATGTCTGTTTTTGTTTTGGTCTGTGTGATTCCACCCACTGCCAGAGTTTACCCAATAGTATTTTGACACCCGGGTTGCCAGTTGGCAGAAAGTATTACAGCGTATTGCAGCCATGGAAGCCAGCAAACGGAATAGGTAAGAGATTACAGATTTTCCGTCCTTAAAATCTCAGCATCCATCTAAAAACTCTATGACCAGAGACAAATTAAAATGCGGATAAATCAATCCTGTTGCATGTCCTCAATCTGGAAACCCTCTGTGATATTTAGAATTTTGACTGCAGTACCCATTTCAACCACTAGCTGTCAATATTACATATTGCACCTTTAAAATTAATTGCAAGGACTCGCCACCCTGGGTCACAACAATAAACTATAAGATCAATTGTGCAAAGTGAAAATCGCATGTTCCCTTCACTAATTTTCACTTCACTAATGGACTTGTGAAAGGGCCCTACATAAAGGGATTCAGTTGTTCACTTTTATTTGGAATGTCCCTACAAATGGCATCCCCTTTCCGAAGTGCCCTACATGGATGCAAAAACACCACTGGGAATTTGCCCTCTGTGTCCAGCAAGTTCACTCTTATTACAAATAACTATCTATTTGGGTCACATCTGTCCAATCAGCTGCTCGTCAAATCATGTCAATCATTTTCATTTACGTCACTGCTATTGCTAGACGGCACAGTGGTAAAATGTCTGAACGAAAGTATGATAGCGGAGCACAAAAATGGAAAATACAAAAGTTAAAAGAACAATGTAACCAAGATATACTGAAAAAAAAAATCCTAAATTGACTAGATATTTCAAGGCTGCTGAATCTTCACCCAGTCAAAGACAAGATCCACAGCAGGAGGACCGCCCGATAGCATTGGCTAACATCGGTACTGCGGATATAACACCTGCAGCGGGATCCTTAGCTGTTGCAGCAGCTAGCTCATTACGTCATCTGTAATATTTCAGGGAATTTGGGGGGAGTTATTCCACAATGACATGCATATTACACAGGTTGGTTTAGTAAAGACCAAATAGTAAAGACACTAGTCAAGATGACCGCCGCACCCACAATGATGCAGCAGCCTCACAACTATCTCACTCTGATAGGAAGTCTGAGACTGAGGGACCGAGTCAGACACTTCAGCCACCCGAAGTACCATGCTGCAGACACAGTTCACCTGCTCGTGGGTCAGCCGTGCCTGCGCTGCCGACGGAGATAGAGGGAATCCCCGACCCCCTCCTCCTGTTGCTGCAGAGGAGAGGACACAAAACGAGGCTGCAAATCCTGCTACCTATAGCCCAGATCCTGCATGTTGGGATACAATTGACGACATGATGCGGACCTGAAAGTTGCCAGAACAAAGACGCAGATGTTGCTGCCTCAGAAAGACAAAATAACACCAAAAGAGGTACTTTTCAAAAACCCTGTTTAAAAGGAAACTAGCAAAAAAAGCAAGGGAATGGCTGCTTTATCCCCCCTCAAAAGGCACAGTGTTTTGTTTTGTGTGTAAATTATTTGGGGACAGTGACATGCAGTCTGCACTGACAGCAGGCTATAGTGGCTGGAAAAATGCAGCTGCGTGACATGAAGGATCAGAGAGCCACATAAAGGCAATGCTCGCATATGTTCCGCGCTGTGCTGATGGTGGCCAGATAGATTCAGAACAAAAAAAAAAACAATTTGACAATGAATGTGAATATTGGACTGAGGTTTTAAAGAGGGTGGTTGCAGTGGTGAAGTTTTTAGCAGAGCGAGGATTACCACTTAGGGGACACGGTGAAGTTTTTGGGCAACCAGATAATGGGAACTTTATGGGTGTGCTGGAAGTTATCAGCGAGTTTGGTCCCTTTTTGAAAGTGCATATAGAAAAATATGGCAATGCTGTAAAGGGAATGCCATCATACCTCTCGTCAACAACATGCCAAGAATTTATTAAACTGATGGGAGATCAGGTCCTCGCAGAGATAATTAGTCAAATTAAAGTGGCAAAGTACTTTTCGCTCAGTGTTGATTCCACTCCTGACGTTACTCACACTGACCAGTTCACATTCATTATTCGATATGTGGCACCTGATGGCTGCATCACAGAGCGTTTTATCAAGTTTCTGCCAATCCAGAGTCATACAGGAGAGTCGCTTTGCCAGTCTGTGCTTGGTGTTTACGAGACATGGACATTGATATCAGTAAATGCAGAGGCCAATGTTTTGACAATGCAGCCAACATGTCTGGTGTTTACAGTGGCCTTCAAGCTTGCATTAAACGGGTAAATCCATTAACTGAATGGGTACCGTGCACTGCACACACTCTCAATTTAGTGGGAGTTAACAGTGTTAACTGCTGCCTTGAGACGGGGGAATTTTTTTAATTTAGTGCAGACACTTTTTTAAATTTTTCCTCCAAATCCACATCCCTTTGGCAGACAATTACAGCGGGTTTACAGCCAAATGACAACCAGAGACTTTGAAAAGTCTTTCAGACACTAGATGGTCAACTCACGCACAAGCAACAAAAGCACTGCACCAGAATTACTCCAGAATCCAGGAGTCGCTGCAAAATATCAGTAATGACACAAACCAATGTCTTACTGCAAGGGATGAAGTCAGGATACTGTATGTGAAGATGGACAAACTAGAGAATGTCATTCTGTGTAATATGTGGAACAAAATACTGCAGCGTTTCCACAAGACTAGTACTGCTTTACAGGCAGTTGACCTGGATTTATGTAATGCTGTTAATTTAGTCAGCTCATTGAGGGATTATGTAGCCAGTCTACGAGAAGATTTTGACAAGTTTGAGAATGATGCAAAAAACATGTCTCCACCTTTGGCCCAACAAATCTGCAATGTGAACCTACACAGGAAAAGGAAAAAAAAAAAAAAACAAGCGCATGAATCCACTGAACCTGACTATGAGCAGTCAGGGCGCGACAGATTCAATACAACTGGTTTTATTCCAGTCATAGACCATCTCATTGCTGAGCTGGATAGGAGGTATCACTCTTACAAAGATATTCAGCAGACATTTGGATTTTTGAATGAGATCCCATCCATCACCCTGCAAGATCTTCGCACAGGAGCAGCTAATCTGCAGAAGAAATGTGCAGGTGATCTAGAGGAGGATTTTGTGGATGAAATTGGACAATTCAGACAATTTATCAAAGAAAACGAGGACACCTCAGCAAGGTCACTGCTGCAACTTATAACTTATATCAGTGTTTCCAAATGTTGATATAGCACTCTGGCTATTTATGACTTTGCCTATAACCAATGCCAGTGGGGAGCACTCTTTTTCAAAACTGGGACTAATTAAAAATAGACTGAGATCCACGATGGGCCAAAACCGACTGAATCACCTGTCTCTTATGTCCATTGAAAATGACGTTCTGCGCAAATTGGATTTTACCGGCCTCATTAAGGATTTCTCTGCCAGAAAAGCAAGAAAGAAAAAATTCTAAAGGTATGAATATGCAACAATATGTACATATTTATTATTGTGCTGCTGTTTCATTATTGCTGTTATAATAACTGTTATTATTTGCTGCTGCTGCTGTGCTGCTGTTTTTATTGTTGTATACACAGTTTAGTGTATTGCACAGTGGTTTGTGTTTCAGTATTGATGTTTCAGTTGTGCCTCAGTTAAACAGGGTGTTCTGCACTGATGCAGATGCTGTAGTAGCCCACCTGTTGGTTATAAAGCTAAAAGCGGTAACAAGCTTGCAGTTGAACTGTGAATGCAGGTAATTTTGTTGCTTTACTATTTATAGTTACATATGTCCTTTGTAATTGTTTTGTGGCTGTGGTGGCAGAGGGTAATATCTGGTATTCTTTCAACTTACATCTTTGTTGATGTTAGTTTTGGTTGTAGTGCTGGTGTTTCTTGATCATAATTAAAGGGCTGCTTCTAAGCACTGGGCCTTGTGCTTGTTTGTATTTGGGTTTTGTTTGTAATGTTCAATTTCTCATTTTACCTGTGGTGTGGTGGTAATTTTCTTACTGTGCTGGTCTACCATTTGAGGGTATGTAGAAATAGTACTTGCTGTCTCAATGTGTGTTCATGTGTGTGTATGCCACTTCACTTAACTATTTGTGTGTGGACTAAATACATTTTTTTCCAGTAATGCATTATGATTAAGGGGGGGCTGCTCTCACAACTATTTGCGTGTGGACCATGTATGGAACTAAATTTATTTCTCCAGTAAAGCATAATGATTGAGGGGGCCTCACACAAAGAGCAGCCTAGGGGCCCCTGACCACCTTAATCTGCCCCTGAATATCACACACTTCAAGCAACTACAAAAATTGAGGTTTTATGCTGACATAAACATGGAAGATAACAAAAACATGTACTCCTCCTCCACCCCCAAGCTAAAAGACAAACAAAGATATGCACTGCATTTTTTTCTGTACATGGATGCTTGTTTTAGAAGCAATTTTTTTAGAATGTTTTTTTTTTTTTAGATTCTTAGGCTACATTGTCTGATACAAAAGCTTTATGCTTTCACGAGGTGCCAAAAATATGAGAGGAAAAAAATGATATGATAATGAGGGCCAGAGTTTGTGCGAGAATCCTTACTTCACTTTTTCTTGCTATATATATGCTTATTGGAAAATAAAATGCACTACATATACAGTGGATATAAAAAGTCTACACACCCCTGATCAAAATGCCAGGTTTCTGTGATGTAAAAAAAATGAGACCAAGATAAATAATTTCAGAACTTTTTTACAACTTTAATGTAAACTATAACCTGTACAACTCAATAAAAAAAATAGCTGAAATATTTTAGGTGGGGTGGGGGGGCGGTGGGGGAGTAAAAAAAAAAAAAAAACTAAAATAATATGGTTGCATAAGTTTGCACACTAATACTTTGTTGAAGCACCTTTTGATTTTATTACAGCACTCAGTCTTTTTGGGTATGAGTCTAACAGCATTGCACATCTTGAATTGCCAATATTTGCCCACTCTTCTTTGCAAAAAACGCTCCAAATCGATCAGATTGCGAGGGCATCTCCTGTGCACAGCCCTCTTCAGATCACCCCACAGATTTTCAATCGGATTCAGGTCTGGGCTCTGGCTGGGCCTTTCCAAAACTTGAATCTTCTTCTGATGAGGCCATTCTTTTGTTGATTTGAATGTGTGCTTTGGGTCGTTGTCGTGCTGCAAGATGAAGTTCCTCTTCATCTTCAGCTTTCTAGCAGAAGCCTGAAGGTTTTGTGCCAATATTGATTGGTATTTGGAACTGTTCATAATTCCCTCCACCTTGACTAAGGCCCCAGTTCCAGCTGAAGGAAAACAGCCCCAAAACATGATGCTGCCACCACCATGCTTCACTGTGGGTATGGTGTTCCTTTGGTGATGTGCTGTGTTGTTTTTGCGCCAAACATACTGTCAGGCTTTTGTTGTGTTTTGTTCCCCATGTGCTCCCTGTGTCCCAGTGTTTATGCCCATACTTGGTTAGTTTCCGGTTCCTGTCCTGATTATGTTGATTTAATTCCGGGTGTTTCCCGTTTATTTCCATTGATCCCAGGTGTGTCTCGTCATCCCCTCGTCTTGTCATGAGTTCCGGCTGTTAGTTCAGCGTCCAGTATTGTTCATGTCTACATGTGTTACGTGAGTTTTTCGTGTTTCTTTGTTATAATTAAATCTCTTTGGATTGATGTACTCCTTATCTCCCTCCGTTCCTTGCTCCTCACTCCACTCAGTAGTGCAACCGTGACACATACCTTTTGGAAGTATGACAAAAAGTTCAACCTTGGTTTCATTAGACCATAACACATTTTCCCACATGATTTTGGGAGACTTAAAATGTGTTTTTGCTTAATTTAGCCGGGCTTGGATGTTTTTCTTGCCACCCTACCCCATAGCCCAGACATATGAAGAATACGGGAGATTATTGTCACATGTACTACACAGCCAGTACTTGCCAGTAATTCCTGCAGCTCCTTTAATGTTGCTGTAGGCCTCTTGGCAGCATCCCTGACCAGTTTTCTTCTCATCTTTTCATCAATTTTAGAGGGACATCCAGTGTATGGTTATATCACTGTTGCGCCATATTTTCTCCACTTGATGATGACTGTCTTCGCTGTGTTCCATGGTATATCTAATGCCTTGGAAATTCTTTTGTACACTTCTCCTGACTGATACCTTTTAACAATGAGATCCCTCTGATGCTTTGGAAGCTCTCTGCGGACCATGGCTTTTGCTGTAAGATGCGACTAAGAAAATGTCAGGAAAAGCCTACGAGAACAGCTGAACTTTATTTGGGTTTAATCAGAGGCACTTTAAATGATGACAGGTGTGTACTGACTCCTATCTAACATGAGTTTGAATGTGATTGCTTAATTCTGAACACAGCCACATCCTTAGTTATGAGAGGGTGTACACACTTATGTAACCACATTAGGTAACGCTTTATTTCGATAGTCCACTTTAGACATTCTATTAACAGCAAGTAACTTTGCAACTACATGTCAACTAGCAGTTAGTAGAGTATAAGTAGACTGTCTGTTTAATATCTTCTAACACTTTCTTTGTCAACTTATTCTACTAACCCTAAACCTACCCTAACAGTCTGCTCTGAGAGTTAGTAGACATGTAGTTGCAAATTAATGAGAATTAGTTGACATGTAGTTGACATGTAGTTACAAAGTTACTTATAGTTAGTAGAATGTCTAAAGTGGACTATCAAAATAAAGTGTAACCCCACATTATTTTTGTTTCTTATTTTTACTCCACCTTTCCTAAAATATTTCAGTTTGTTTTTTATTTGAGTTGTACAGATTATAGTTTACATTAAAGATGGGAAAAATTCTGAAATCTTGGTCTCATTTTTTTTATATCACAGAAACCTGGCATTTTAACAGGGGTGTGTAGACTTTTTATATCCACTGTACAGTGCTGCTTGAAAGTTTGTGAACCCTTTACACTTTTCTATATTTCTGCATACATATGACCCAATTCCTCATCAGATTTTCGCAAAAGTCCTGAAAGTAGACATAGAGAACCCAATCAAACAAATGAGACAAAAATATTTTCTTTGTCATTCATTTATTGAGAAAAATGACCCAGTGTTACATTTCTGTGCGGTGCAAAAGTATGTGAATTTCTATAATTAAATGTTAATTTGAAGGTGAAATTAGAGTCCATCTGTTCAGAGGTGTTTTCAAACAGTGGAATGCCTATCAGGTGTCATTGCCTGCTTTGTTTTATTTAGAGAACAGGGATCTATGAAAGTCTGATCATGTTTGCGGAAGTGAATCATGGCGCGAGCAAAGGAGATCTCTGAGGACCTCAGAAAAAGAGTTGTTATTGCTCATCAGACTGGAAAAAGGTTACAAAACCATCTCTAAAGAGTTTGGGTATATCTTCAAAGACATAGGCTACTTGCATCAAATGGAATTTCAGCCATGTCCAATTTTCAAACAAAGCTAAAAGGAACAGATTTGGATATTGCATTCAGTTTTACTTCATTTATGGTGTTTAATTATTCAACATCAATACTTTTTTTGGTCAAAGTCTCAAACCCTGGTATTCACAGCTACAAACAGTTTATTGAAAGTAAAATACAAATAATAATAATTAAGTAAAGAGTATGTCCTATAGAGATACCTATAATGCATGTGAACATTTCTTTTTGAAGGGAGAGTTGAATTGTCCAGAGCCAGCATCCACTTTAAAGCTGTGTGCAGTTCATATAACTCAGATCAAAATTATGTCATATCTCATTAATGTGTGATAAAAGAAAGTTTAAAGAGCCAGATTATACATGTATTACAGCTGAATTTTTTAACTATATGAAAAAAGACACTCGTCAGTAAGTGATAATTGCTTTTTATTTATTTATTTATTATTATAATTTTTTGTTTATAAGGTAGACATGTCTTAAAACTGAACCAGATTACCATTTAGGTCCACTTGGTTTCCCACATTAACATTAATATTTACGAATGTTTATATATTTAATTTAATAGCAAATATAAACATCTACAATTAACATAAAGCAAAAATAGAAAAGAAAGAGTCACAGCTTCAATCTAGAGAGCTGATTTCCAGCTGTGATTTTTATTAACACTTTATGATACACTCCAATATACTTTCAATTTTCTTACTGAACTGAACTGCCTAAATATTCATTGCCTTCTAATACACTAAAGAAGAATTTCTGACTTTTGTCAGGCTTGTTAACTCCTATTCATGATTAAGTATAAAGAGAGGAATAAAATGTTATGCCTTGTTTGAGGATCAGAACAGTAAACCTTTTTTGATGAACGGGTAATTCTTAGGGAATGTGTATTAGAGTTTTGGGTATGATTTGAGTATGATATAAATTATGGGGCAACAATCAAGGAACTTTTACCACTGTGTTGTTGATCAAAAAACTTGATCTCAGGATACCCCAGTAGATCTGAAACTGTTATAAGTGTACAATCTAGCTATAAGTGTTATAAGTGTACTGTCTAGCTAAATTATGTTAGTCATTTAAATTAGTAGTCATTAGTATGTGGAAAACTGTTTAGAGGGAAAACCATTGGCTCAGTATGCTCATTAAATGGCTCATTAAATGTCATAATAACAATTAAACAAATAAAGACAATCTTAACAAAACAACAAACACAACATTTTATAATGTGTGAAATAGAAGCATTTTCTCTGAAGAAGCAAGAAAGGCATTGTCTCCTTCAAGAAAATCTGATGAAAAAATAATTGACAGTACAAAAATTAAAAAAAATCTAATATTACTACGATATTAAATAATAAATCAAATATTAATCACTTGTTTTTTTATAAAGTAAAACTGTCCAATAGCGACACCAGTGGATAAAGATGGACACAAAAGGAAACAGCATGTCTTCTGGCTCCTTTGAGCCCATTGTGTTGTCATTGACCCATATACAAGCAGCTAATACGACTGTTACTCCTACTGCAAGCTTAATCTTGTTCTGTACACACAGAGATTGGTAATTTCTCAGGTAGTGACAATAATATTTACATAAAGTCTGCATCACAGCAATATACACAATGTTCTTTAGAGTTGTTTATATAGTGTTAATTTTCCAGTGTTAAAAGTGTTAATATTGGTGTTGATTTGAACAACATCAACACTTGCCGTGTAGAAAAGTGTTCAGAGTCAGTGTTATTGCAGCGAGTTGACATAATTGACACTGGTGATGAGTTTATCCTATTTCCGATCCTTGCACATTATTTCCGTTTTGATTAATGACGGATGACCGTGAGGAGTGGAGAGTGTTCAAACAGGTATAATATATTTTAACCACTTAATTTTATCAATGTTCATATTTAGTTTCATTTCTTAACATTTAGAATAATATTTATAAATTCCACAAGAAGTGTTTTGCTGAATTATATTTTCTGGCCGCGTATGAAAAGATCCATTCCAGAACCAGAGATGTGTCTGACCAGGTGATTAATTTGCATACATGTGTTTACATTACATGAAATAATGTTTGAGAGATGACAAATTGAGCTTCTGACTGTATCTACTTGATGGACTATATTTAAAATTAACAACTATTTGCATTTTTCTTGTCCAACAGTTGTCATCATGCTAGTGAAAATTCAATATCAATGAGTGAATACATTTGTGGAACTGCTTAATGATTGTGCATTCCAAGATTTTCTCAAGGAAGGTAAGTGCTACTGCCTAGAAATTACCAAATAAAAACAGTTATATAGGGTGTTTTCACGACACTACATCAATCCAGAAGTCGGCCATATTGGTGGCACTGAACGTAAACAATGCCACTGAACCGAAAAGAACATGTGTATAGGCTTGGCGAAAAAACAAAATAGTTCACTATAGCTGCGTTTATATTACAGATTTGTGCAAAACTTTTGTGATATTTTATAAATGTTGATTAAAAAAAAATTGCAAAATCACGGTGTTTCCATTAACCGATGTTATGCAACTCGTGATAAGTCATGGCGATTGATGCTGGTAGGTTTACTATATTGCAACCATAGCACTAGCCATTATTTTTAATCGAATGAGACATAGATGTGTATCTTTAGCGAAGCAGCACGGAGATCCGCTTCTGGGGTGCTTTTGAAATGTGCCGTGGCGCGTCTGCTACAAACACAAGCATTGACTAAATTGGACGCGATCAGCTCTGGTGGCCATGTTGGAGCCATAATGTGCTGCAGATGTGTGCAGTGTAAATAAGGGGTTATCCAAGCATTTGTAAGGGAAACAGATAAATTTAGCTCAAAGGGAATTATTTATGATTGTATAGGGAATTTGGACAGAATCACTGTTTTACGGCTGATCAAAACACAAGATACTTCTCTTTTCAATATAGATAAGACTTTATTGGACAAATCTAAGACATAAACTAATCTAACACAAAAACAAGTTGCATAAAGAGAGAAAGTGAGGAAATGAGTTGAAAATATGAAATCTCAAGTTATAGCAAGATAGGCAATTGCTTAGACCTGAACAACCATCAATCATTTAATTAACCCTTGCAATGAGGCTATTAAACTTTATATTAAATGCACCAGTTCAGCTAGAATCGCAAGTTTTACTTGCGTTTCCTGTGTTAGATGATTTAATCTGTGGATTAAATCGGTTGGGGTTTCCCTTCGGTGGCTTCTGCTGAAAGGGGGTTTCCCAAGGTTGTTGACTGGCTGGAGGTTCAGTAGTCATTCGAAGTGACGTCTTGGGGAGCCAATCATTGGGCATTGGCTGAAGAATGATGTAGAGTTGTGGGCTGGTTGAAGTTTTGGCAGCGGGCAGAGACGAGGTTTGACTCGGAGATACAGCTTTGCGGCAGAACTTAACTCAGAACACGAAACTCAACAGAAAAGAGAAGAAACTTAAGTAAAAGAAAGAAAGAAGAAAAGTGTGATGAGACTAGACGGCTTATCTCCTCATGATGGTTGAGGAGCACCTGGCATGTAAGCCAGAGCATGCTCAAAGAGCGCTAAAAACTTTACGCCAAAAAGCAGCGGCAAAAGCCTTGGCAAAAAGGCCAAAAGGCAAAAAACAATGGCAAAAGCAAAATTTGTTGGTGTCCTGAGTTTTTAAACTTGGCTGTTGGACACATCCCAAATGGTGTCTTGACCAATTAGACATTGACTTAGCTTGGGGTGTTGCTTTGTTTCTCCTTCTAATAAATAAATGAACACATTATCTTATTAGTCACATGGTCCGAATTTTCCTGCTCTTGCAGTGTATAATTTAGACAATGGTTTCTATAACCAGAATCTGATACATTTGACAACGAATTGATTGATAGAAACGTTTGAAGGAAAGATTTTCAAACTCATACATTCCAAACATGAGCATAAACCTATAAACTATTCAATAGTTATTCAAAAAGACATACACAATGAGTGATTATGACATGATAGTCAAATGTGTGGGTTACATACATGATATGGAGTTATGTATAGGAATTATATTTGCTCATTAGTCCTTTTAGCATCATTTCGGTGCATATATATCTGTAAAAGGCAGTCTCTGTGCTGTTCTAGGAAACGTGAGGAGGGGTTCTGTGAGGAACAAAGGTCAAAAGGTCTAGAAGGAGTTTGAGTCTGGTCTTTGTCCAGAGTGGGGAAAAATCAACCCAAGGAACATTTTAACTTGTGGTTTCCCTCGTGATGGTCATGATGCGTTATACCTTTGACCATTAATCTTGGTTACTTGCCCCAAATATGACAATCTCCTTCTGGAGGTTGAATTATTAATAAGTGTTATTTTGTTTTAATGCTGCAAGCTGTTCAAAGCTGCTAGTTAGACTTGCTTCAGACTTGTTGGCGCTAGGATCTGATTTACTATCATCCATGTTATCTTGGGCTCGGCTCTTTGTGTTTCATCAATTTTCTGATCAAATCTTAAATTGTCTGATTCACTCTGATACGCTACATATTAATGGCAAGGAAATACTTATACTTGAGCCATGTATGAGGTGTTTCTCTAGGTTATAGTACATTAAATAATGATCATGTGACTTTTACATATGCCAGGTGATCTGTAAATGTGACAAAACTGTTTCCATTGCAGTTTTCGGAAATATTCCTCTTTCATATTGCCTGAAAAACCACCTCATGCAAGCATACAATCTTTTTAGCGATATATGGGACTTTTTGCAAAATTGACGTTTCCATTGGGCATATTTTCAATTTGCACAGTTTGAATAGTAATGGAAACGCAGCTTATGTCGGGATAAGAAATAGAAGGAAGAATTGTCGGGTCTTCAGTCCATGAATAAGTAGCCAGCTTGTACAGATATTTACCACCTATTAACTTTAGATTGTCAAAATATTGCACCCTTTCCTGCTTACTATGTCCCTCTCTATATTACTTAGCAGCTTCCATATGTTATTTTCCATTATTTAGACAACCTAAATTAGTAGAAAAACATCTTCAGTAGTACATTAGACGTGCAATCCATGCTGTTGTTTACATCTGAGTATCTCCAATATGGCTGCACATCCGGGTAACTGACCAAACGGTGACATAGGTGCAAATGCTCTATAGCAACCATGCTTAAGTTGATATTAAGTCCACAGGGCTTGTTTCCAGGTTTCAAAGCTTTGCTATCTGCATTTGAGTCGCTGACATTTTACCTAAATATGAAAAAAATTAAAAATAAAAATCACGTTATTGTTAAAATTGCTTTTCAGTTAAAAGACAGATGTCAATGTGGAAGAGGACACAAATTGAAGGCATCTACATTTATGTTTAAGATGTCCAGAAGAAATAGTTTCTGCTGGCATACCTGAGGGTAAACATATTAATGCTTAAATATATAAACACTTTGTCACACAACAGAAGGGGAGAGAGACAAGATAACAATAACAGAGGATTTTTTAGGTAGGAATGCAGGCACAGACCAATATAGAATGCAGGATACAAACGGGCAAAATGAGCCTGGACAGACTGACGTGCTCGTAGGAACACTTTAGAGTATAGGGTAGAGTCAGGCAGCAGTTTTAGGGCTGCGTCCAAAAGCCTAGGCAGCTGACTTGCTGCCTCGCTGCCCTATCAGGCAATGACTTTGCAGGCAGCGTTTTTGCATGAAGACACCTCATGAAACTGATTTCGGACAGGCTTCTGAGGCACCGTAATGGTTTCATGATGTACAACAAAATAGAATGAGTTTTGGTGATAACTAAACAAATATTTAATTACTATAATACTGATTTCTCGCTAAAACTAACATCAAAAGTGCAAACAGTTAGTCAGAAATATACATTTACACAAAAACTGACCACCAAACGCAACTTTCAGATGCCATCTTTATTTTTTAGCTCATGATAGCGTAAAAGGTTTATCTGTAGCCCTGTATGAATTAAGCCTTTACAGACATGAATCATGAAATTCATGTTTTGCTTTTTCTCTCTTAGTCACTCACAAGATCCTCAACCCTCAGCACATGTACTTATTGTTTCACTCTCTCCAGCTGACCAAAATCAATAGGCAATGGCCAGCAACAGCTTTAGCCTAGATGCTAAAGCAAATGGGTATGTATGCATGTTTTTCTTAACATTTAATTTGTCTATGTAATAATTCCCCTCCATCATTTTACTCGTTTTAAGTTGTCACCTGTATTGTTGTCATGTTTAATCAGATTGTGTAAAACGCCCTGGAAAAACAATCCAGTAATGAGGAAGAAAACTGAGACAGACTTGTGCACTTCCACGAGGTAAAACTCACAATACTGTTGCAATGTTTTTTTGTTTGTTTTTTTGTTTAAAGGGTTCATTTACTGAAATCAAAATATTAATGTACTCACCCTCATGTAATTCCTAACCCTTAAGACTTTTGTTCATCTTCAAAACACAAATGTAGTTATTTTAATGAAATCTGAGAGATTTCTGTCCTTCCATTGACAGTCTATGCAAATACCACTATGCAAGTTTATAAAGAGTTTGTAAAACTAATCCATATGAATTTAATGGTTTATTCTACATTTTTTAAAGAGACTTGATCACTCTATATGATGAACAGATTGAATTTAGACTTTTTATTCACAAACAAAGTTTTATCAACCCAAATATCAGATATGGTAAACGGAAGCTCAAACATGAGAACCATTGAGGTTCATTCTCATGTTATGCTGTATCTTTTGAGCTTCCACAAGAACTGTGTGTTTGCTGATTGCTCTTTGTGAATAAAAGCCTAAATGCAATCTGTTCATCATATAAGGCGACCGTGTCTCGTCATAAAATTTGGACTAAACTGCTCAATTCATATCCAGATTAGTTTTACAATCTCTTTATGAACTTTTTTAATCATCAAAGTGATAGCTGCGTGGGACTCAATGGATGGACAGAAATCTCTCAGTTTTCATTAAAGTATATTCACTTGCGTTTCAAAGTGGAATAAGGGTGAGCAAATGATATCAGAAATTTCATTTTGGGTGAACTAACTCTTCATCATCAAAAGTTACTAGTGCTGGGTTTTATGCATTCATTATTAGTCCACTATGTTTTCAACCTGCTGTATATGAGTAGGTCTTTGTCAATGTCTTTATCTTCCTGCTACACTTTACAACATTGATGTTGGTCTTACCTGTGAGTTGCCCAGAGTAAAGGAATTGCATGCAAAGCATTTTTCAGAGCACTTTTTAGTACTTTTAACAGCCAACATTTTAAAGTTCTAAAGAGTTCACATGGGTGCTATGATGGTGAATTTTATCTTTGTTTTAACTGTTATGTCCAAAACGTGTTATTGTTGAAAATTAAGGTTCAAACTGATACGTGTTGGCTGTTATTGAATGCACACATGATGTATTTTTAGTACAGTGAACTGAAGGCAGTTTACATTTAATGACAAATCAGGGTTTGTACGAACACTATATTAGTGTGGAAATAATTCCCTTGGCGTTAAGCTATTGACACACCTAGTGTAGTTCCAATACTAACTTGGTGTAAATCGGGGGAAAAAACAGTAAATGTGAACAAAGATTAAAGGGGTCATATGATGCGATTTAAAGTTTTGCCTTCTCTTTGGATTTTTACAAGCTGTCCGTGCATAGATAAGATCCCTAAAGTTGCAAAGACTAAAGTCTCAAACCCAAAGAGATATTGTTTATAAAAGTTAAGACTCGTCCACGTCCTCCTAAAACGCCTCGTTTAAACACGCCCCCACATGTCTACATCACTGTGTGGGAAGAAATAACACCGCCCAAATGTTCACGCAAAGAAAGAAGGCACAACTTTGATTCTCGCTGTAGTATTGTTGCCGCCTCCGCCATGTCGTGGAGATGCTGTGTGTTTCGTTGTGAAAGCAAAACTACTTTGTTTGGCCTTCCAAAAGAGGAAACAACTAGAAATCAGTGGTTAAGTTGCATTTACAACACTGTTCCAGAACAGTTCAAACTAGAGGTCTGCATTCATTGGATTAAATTCCCAAATAAAACGCGATAGCGGTCGGTAAATCTGGTGTAATTTGAACGGGAGCGGGCGGTCTAACAATATCCCGTTCCCGATGTCCATTTAGAACAGCGTATCTGCGCTTTATTCTAATTGACCACCGGTACGGAACGATGAGCTTTGTAAAAATCGACGCGTTTCAGAAAGGCGGGGCATAGAAGAGCAACAATAATGTACAGTATGTGGGAAATAATGTGTTTGTTTAACCTTAAACTGCATAAAAACATTGCATTACACCAAATACACAAAATAATGTTTAACCTTAAACTGCATATGCATTATGCATTACACCAAATACACAAAATAATGTTATTTTTAGCAACGTCATATGACCCCTTTAAAAAAAAAAAGAAAAAAGACTATGCAAGTGTAAAAAAGTATCACTATTTAAAGTGTTAGTTAAGCTCGTCGCGTTTTTTGGTATTTTCGCCTAAATTTAACATACTCAAATTCAAATGTTTACCCTGCACACATACAATATTTAGTGTGGAACTATATAAACCCCAAATAAGTGTTAAATTTCACACTGTGTGTATTTAACACTTTCAAATTTGCTGTGCTAAGTGTACAGAACCAAACTGAACAACGACTAGCTGTTAATGCGGTGATCATTCTCTTTTGGGCGCAGACAGCTGAGGTGATGGCAAATCAGTAAAACACAGGTACGTTTCTTTGTTAATAGACAAATTTCGATTGAGTTTCTCTCACCAGTTCCACAGTCCCAGGGAATCAGTAAACGTCTCCAATCTCAGATATTACTTTGGTCAACTCCACCAAAACAACAGCAATAATAATTTACTCAGCATCAAGCCATCCAAGATGTAGATGAGTTTGTTTCTGCATGGTTACAGATTTGGAGAAATGTAGCATTACATCACTTGCTCACCAATGGGTCCTCTGCAGTGAATGGGTGCCGTCAGAATGAGAGTCCAAGCAGCTGATAAAAACATCACAATTATTCACAAGTAATTCACATGGCTCCAGTTCATCAATTAAATTCTTGTGAAGTGAAAATATGTGTGTGTGTGTGTGTGTGTGTGTGTGTGTGTGTGTGTGTCTGTGTGTCATCCATTGGTGAACAAGTGATGTAATGCAGTTTGGATGCATCACAAATAAATTAACTTTATATTGTTACTTAAAAGCATCTACTGTATACTTTAACCTCAGGTTCAGGTATTCTCCTTAGAAAAATATTCAGTATTTGTTTGCAAGGTCAGCAGTTATTTCCTCCATTAGAGTTAGAGACTATATTGAGTTATATTGTGTGTATTTGGTTCAGTCATTTAATATTCCTTATCAGTTCAGAAAAAAAAAAAAAAAAAGAGTTGTAGGCATCAGGCGACCTTGGACAACATGCCTGTTGATCAGAAACTGCTCTGCTTTCAAATATGATTATTAGTAATTACTGATAAATAATTGACAGTTGAGAGACAAACTATTTTGATGTTTTGGTGTCCAAATTGCATTATTGCTTGTTTGTCATATAAGATTCCTGAAGATACTGTATAAAATAGTGGTACACATATCGACTATTAACTAAGAGTTTTCCATCAATAAACTCCTAATTTTCTGCTTATTGATAGTAATGTAGGTTTGTAGTAGTTATGTTTTTATGAGGTAAAGTTAAGGGATCTAGAATATGGTCATGCAGATTAAGGCATTAATATCTGTTAATAAATGTGCTGTAATAACTTGATTACTTAAATTTGTAAGGGAGTATCGTTGGGAGCTGGGAGACACTCTACCCACTTTGTGAATTTGCAAACCACGGTGAGGAAGTATTTGTTACCCATGTTGACCGTGGTAGGGGTCCTACCCAATCTGGATTCAGTGGCGTATCAGTGTCCTGTTCATGAAATCCCTACAGTGCCAATATGCTAGTAATATGCATGCTAATAAGCAAGTTAATAGTGAATAATATTTCCTAATCTACAGCGTTACCAAAACAGTTAGCTCCAAAGGTGGGATCCCTATTTTGTTTAAAGGTTTTTATCGGTCTGAAATTTCAATAAAGTTCCCTGCTGAATAATAATTATAGGTCTTATCTGATCTCTCAGTTTGATCACTTATGAGCAAAAGTTGTCTGTCTTATCCTTTCTAAACTGCCATCATTCAGAGCATGCATCGTCTCAAACGTTTTGTCTCAAAAAAAAAAAAAAAACACTTAACTGCTCTCTGTTGGGGAAAAGAACAAAAGTTTAGTATATTGAAGCTTCATACACCTTCATGCATCACACTTGCCATAGGTTTCTAAGACAAAGATCAATATTTCCTCTGCTAGGCTTCCAAGCATTTCAGGATGCTGGAGCTAATTAATATTGCCCTGAAACGACATACTGACATCTGCAATATTATTTTAGATCAACATAACCTATTCTCTGCAACATTTCTTCCAGAATAATATTCTCTAAAATTGATTTCTTTAGCATGGCCTAGCCATAGCGCTACAGAGAAAATTGCATCATTATGGGGAGACACCCCTTAAGGAGTCTGTACAATTTCCACATTGTTTATAGTTCATAGTTTAAAATAGTTTAAAAAGTCTATTCTGCTCTGTGTCAACAAGACATGAAAAGGACATTTTTATGTTCTAGATGGTGATAGAAATGAAAAAGTTGGTTGATGTTTAATAATCTAGACTGGACAAATCTCACAGTTTCTGCTCTATGAAGGATGATTAGATGTTTTATTATCACTATGCTCTAATGTTATGAACTCCAGTGGAATACTGTCTGTGCAACTTACTGTATATACAGTATGATAAAGTGAAAAAGATTAAAAGCAACTGGTGTGTCAAATTATAAACCAAATGACCAAGTAAATAATCTTAATAATGATATCCTGTTAAAGTACAATAAATAAATAAAAAAAAATAAAATAAATAAATATGTATTTGCTTACTTGTTTGGTATAAAAAAGGAAAAATAAATAAATAAATACAAGAAGCTGGATTATTTGCTCAACTCTGCCCCTCAAGGTCCACTGCATTTCAATCCTAAACAGGAGAGAAAGAAAGAAAACAGAAATAGCATATATTTATGTTCTATTTTTTTTTTCTTTCAGAAATACTATCTTTTTTTTATCCATATATGGGTTAAAACATACAGATTAATTTACATTTACTACACAATCCGTGTGTTTACACGGTACATTCTTTATTTAATTTTCTTTATTTCTTTCTTTTTAAGTTTTTATTTATGTTCACATTTAATTTAAATATAAATATTTAAAAATAAATGTTGTTGTTTATTATTTGTTATGCCTTTTCCAGTGAAATGATAACAATTATTGTGCCAGTTTATTGGCGAAATATTGAAGCCAGTGCTGGTCCTGTGTGACCTCTGCTCCATATTTGTGATAGCCAAAAGATTTAGTGATTGACTCCTTATAACCTGCAAGTAAACAAACGGTACAAAGTTAGTATTACTAGAATTAATTAGATTAAGTATTATAACAAATTATATCATATCATTTTTTGCAAGGCAAAAGCAGTGTTCGTCATGCAAAATGACTGATAGTGACTGACACGTTTAGCTTTTTTTTTCATGCCCCTGTGTTGCATAAAATAAAATAATTTACAGCACAGTAAAGACTTTATAAATTAAAACATAAACCTTAATTTTACTAAAATACACTAACTCAGCGTTGCTGAGAACTGCTCTCTCCAGGATGCAAAAATCACCACCACATGGTTTGCTAAAAACTACCAAAACATCCAAACAATTGCATGGCAAGTCCCCAGCAACCACCCTTAAAACCCTAGCATTGTCAGCACTGCACCGTTTTCTCCGAGAAAAAAACAAACAAAAAAAAATAATAATATTGAGTTTCACCCTCAGTCCACATTATTTTGCCAAACAATAACAATTGTAATGACAGAAAACAGGCTGTCAAGACATACCATCTGATTGGAATAACAATTTGAGACTTTATAATACATCTGCTTCATATGTTCATTAAGCACCATCTTTACAACAGATCATTTTATCTTGTCATTTTTTTTTTCTCTTATTTTTAAGGGAATGACAAACCCTGGTGCGCTACATTAAAATTTATCCCAGATGGATGCCAAATGCTTTCACAATTTTAGAATTTATTTATAACAAGGACAAGCTGCCAAAACATGACAGCTTTGCAACTAGTGTGAAAGAAGTTTAGCATGGTAATCTTCCCATAAAGTCACAGCTGCATTATTAAGAGGAGAGCTGAAAATGCACTGACTTAAGGCAAAAAACAAACAAACAAACAAAAAAATAACTGTCATACACATATAAAAGCAAATTAATTCAAACTATTGACCAGATTGCAGCTCAGTAATAGAAGAGGAGAACTATTATGAAGTGTCTGGGCAAAGTCTTACTTAGGCAGATCCATTCACGCATTAAAAATACACCTCCACTTATGTACGGATAACACTAAATGGCATGCCTTTCGAATCGTATATGGCATGCTCTGCTCTAGGCAGTGGCTGAACTAGAGTTTTATACATGGGGTGGCCAGGGGATGGCCAAGGTCCATAGACCATAACAGAATGTCAGTGTATAACTCCAACCTGGCATAAAAAGCATGAATAGATCCTATGATTGCTGATTACATTACCATGCATTAGCTTCCTACCATAACTTCAAATGTTAGTCTATTTGAACTTATTTTTATTATCTGATTAACCAGCGGTTGGAGCAAAAGATCTAACATCATACAGTGATTTTTTTTAAATGTTGTTCAGCAAACCTAAAGCTTCAACTTACTTCAAACAGGGCTGCCGACTTTTGAGTTCAGATTGGAGTGAGAATTATTGAAGAATAATTAACAAGCTTGCGATTAATGTTGTTTTTTTTCTCAATTTCTCTGAACTAAATTATTCAGGGAATTCTATTGTTAAGGTTAAAAGTAACGATTTGATGAAGTTTATATTAGACCATTTTATAATAACATTAGCCTATATCAATACATTTGTATTAATTATAATTATAAAAAAATAACTATATGAGTAAAAATATAATAACATTTTTGAAAAAATTTTCCTCTCTACATTTTTCTCGATAATTTAAGACACTGATTGGATTTACTGAGGTTATGTGACAATGTTTTCAAGCTGCTATCTTCCGCGGTTCAAACACTCATTGAGTGCTTACATGAGACACTATACATTCAGTAAGTTGTAGTGTATCTTTCAACATGCTGCTGCATGTTCATTCATGTTTATTTCATGCTAATTAGAACTGAGTCAAAGTGGGAGCGCACATGAACGTCACACCACTAAAGAGCTCCAAAATTGTATTTATCATCTGGAATTCTTAATAAAATTAACAGAATTTGAATGCTGAGACTTTGTTTCTGATTATCAAAAATAACCTGCTCTGTCTTGTCTGTCAGGGCATTGTCCTATTTGCTCTGTGATATTTTTCACTCCATAAGAAAATTAATGTGTAGCTTGAGATTTATTAATAAGAACCATATGAAGATGCAATGTTTTTATGCAGTTTAAGGTTCAAAAAACACATTATTGTCCACATACCTTTCTTTGCGTGAACATTTGGACGGCATTATGCAAATCTTCCCACATCGTGACGTAGACATGTGGGGGCATGTTTAAATGAGGCGTTTTAGGAGGGTGTGGACCAGTCTTAACTTTTATAAAGAATATCTCTTTGGGTTTGAGACTTTAGTCTTTGCAACTTTAGGGATCTTATCTATTCACGAACAGCTTGTAACACTCCAAAGAGAAAGGAAAACTTGAAATCACATCATATGACCCCTTTAAAAACTCTTACTTATCCTCAGCATATATGAGGTTGGCAAGGTTTCCATTCATTTATGTTTCTAAGCTACCCACCTATAATACATTTACTAAACAGTGAATTTACAAAAATGGCCAAGCTTAGTATTTATTTTAAATGCATTCACAATTCTAAATGCTAAGCCTAGGTCAGGGGTGCAGAACTCAGTTATTGGAGGGCCACAGCCCTGCAGAGTTTATCTTCAACTTTAATTAAACACACCTGATCCAGCTAATCAAGTCCTTCAGGCTTATTTGAAAACTACATAGTATGTGTGGTGGTGCAGGGCTTCCACTTTAGTAGAAGTAGCAGGACTGCTTTACTCTTACTGTGGCAGAGGCAGAAAAAAATCAAGAAGAGCTGATCCAAAGAAGGTTGAGTCTGGGGTTACTTGCTGCAGATGTGCAAATATACACACAATGAAGGTTACTCAATTCTATGAGAGGTAAAAATAGAGTTAAGTATGAACAATATGTCATCATGATTGTACCAGCTTTTGCCTGGACTGCCCTATACCTCCACCTAAGCACAATGGGAAACTAATGCCGGGCGGCCCGTAATGCTGCCCCTAAACCTCAACACCCTCTACAGGAGGTGTTCTTTGGTCAGCCAGTTAAGCCCCACTCAGGGGCTGTATGTGAAATGCTTTTGCCATTGGCTGTGAAATTTCAAGTAATGCCACTCTGCAACTTCCAAACCACCTTTGAGCAACTCATGGAGACAGTACTGGCAGTAGTTCCCAGCAGTCACTGTGTGATGTACTTTGATGACCTGGTAAACCGTCTTCATACTAATCCAGGGGTGTCAAACTCAACTCCTTGAGGGCCACTGTCCTGCAGAGATTAGCTCCAACCCTAATTAAACACACCTGTTCTAGCTAATCAAGTCCTTCAGGCTTATTTGAAAACTACGTAGTATGTGTGGTGGAGCAGAGTTGGAACTAATCTCTGCAGGGCTGTGGCCCTCTAGGAAGTGACTTATGCACTTCTGGTCTTCAACCCTGCTTCTGGGGACCCATTGTCCTGCAGAGTTTAGCTACAACCCGAATCGAACACACCTGAACCAGCTAATCAACGTCTTTAGGAGTGCTAGAAACTTCCAAGCAGGTGTGTTGGAGCTAAACTCTGCTGGACAAGGGCCAGGAGTTTGAGTTTGACAAATGTGTAGTATTCCACTAAAATCATCTTGACATTGGAGCCATAGCCTTATGGGCAGTCAGTCAAAAATCATTGCAAAAAGGCTCAGAAAAGTGAATTATGAATTATGAAGTATTTTTATCTAATGCAATGGTATTAAGACATTCTTAAGTGTATTAGTGTGTCCAAATGGCTCCAAATACTTGTTTGGAGTAAAATTATATAGATTATATATAAATACATACAAATCAAAACATTTTAAATGAATTATAGATTAACTTATGCTTCCCGTGAAGTCTTTAATCAATCACTACTGGTCTCGTCTCAAAGACTCTGAAAGAGATAGCATCAAATTATCAGAGACCTGTTGTACTTACTCCTCAAACTTCCCAGCTCAATAAAATGATTAAGTCTGTAGTTAGCCATGAAATACCCTCGCACACCAGTGCAGATGAAGGTGCGAGACAGCGAGAGATGTTGTTGTTCAGCACAAATGTGCATCTGCATGGAGGAGATAGCAGACAGATTGACCAATCAATTTTGTAGAAGCAGTTAAACACACAAACTCTCAACTTGTTTGATAGATAGATTAGACCTCTGGGAAGGCTGTGTGCTGAATTAAATGTCTGAGTATGTACCAACCGCTTGAACACAATACAAATGGTCTCTACTCCAGTTAATATTTTGCAAGGTATGTTGGTAACATTTTATTTTAGGGTCTCTTAACTAGTTACATATTAGCATTCATATTACTAGAATATTAGCCATTTATTAGTACTAATTAAGCACATATTAATGCCTTATTCTACATGACCTTATTCTACATCCCTAATCCTACCCAATACCTAAATTTAACAATTACCTTACTAACTATTAATTAGGAATTTATTGATGGAAAAGTTGTAGTTGGTGAATAAGTGTTTTCTATTCTAAAGTGTTACCGGTATGTTTATTTTTAAAGTACATTTCTGTACAGACTACAAAAAGCTATTAAACATTCATGTTACAGCTACAGTGTCGTACTGTCACACTTTGGGGTATGGGGTACATTGTCACAATTGAGCCAAAATATAAAAAGGTAGCATACAAAATTTCAAACCATTGTTTTGGTCAACCAAAAGTTCAATTTTATAAACTTAGAAAATATAAAACTTGTGACAACTTGTACAAAAAAAAAATAAAAAAAAAATAATAATACAAATCCAGTTTAAAAACCATATAGTTTAACTCCAGTGCGGTTTTATTATACTCACTTGCTAAAAATTGTGGTAACACTTAGTAAGGTAGTTGTTAAGTTTAGGTATGGAGTAGGATTAAGGGATCTAAAATATGGTCATGCAGAATAAGGCATTAATATATGCTTTATAAGTACTAATACACAGCCAATGTGCTAGTAGTATGCATGTGTAATGATTTAATCCACTGAAGGCAAGCGTAGTGAGAACCCAAGTGCAGTTTTATTCAAACAAGGTGAAATCCAACATCCAAACAAGATACACAGACTTGACATGAACAGACTTGACTCACCGACAGCGGGTTACATGGCGGAACAGGCAGAGCGGGAAGCCATGGCGGTGCAGGCAGAGCGGGCAGCCATGGTGGTGCAGGCAGATCGGGCAGCCATGGCGGTGCAGGCAGATCGGGCAGCCATGGCAGTGCAGGCACAGCAGGGCGGCTGGGTGATGGCAGAGCAGAAAGCCATGGCGGAGCAGAGACATGGACAGACCACTTGCCTGAGACAGAACAAGTAGAGCGTTCTTGAATGGCCTCCTTGGCCGTGAGAGGAAAGACAGTGAGTTCATGATCGACCTCCATGGCTGTGACAGGGCAGACTGTGAGTTCATGAACGGCATCCTTGGCCATGGCAGGGCGGCCGGGTAATGACAGCAGAGCAGGAAGCCATGGCGGAGCAGAGACATGGACAGACCACTTGCCTGAGACAGAACAAGTAGAGCGTTCTTGAATGGCCTCCTTGGCCGTGAGAGGAAAGACAGTGAGTTCATGATCGACCTCCATGGCTGTGACAGGGCAGACTGTGAGTTCATGAACAGCCTCTGTGGCCGTGACAGGGCAGACAGCGAGTTTGTGAATGGCCTCCGTGGCCGTAACAGGACAGACAGTGAGTTCGTGAACGGCCTCCATAGTCGCAGAGTCCACAAAAGTCCTGAACATAATCCTCAATAGGCCTGTCACCTTGACGAAGGCAGAGGAGGCGTGAAACTGCTGGGTTCATATTTTGGGTTGTATATTCTGTAATGATTTAGTCCACTGAAGGTGAGCGTAGTGAGAACCCAAGTGCAGTTTTATTCAAACAAGGTGAAATCCAAAATCCACACAAGATACACAGACTTGACTTGACTCACCGACAGCAGGTTACAACATCAATACACAACCAGAGACAATGGCAACATGATGGCGGTGTATCAAAATGTTTGGCATTCCATAAATGTAATTATTAAGAATAATTGCTAAGACACCATGCATCAAAAAAAGAACAAAGAGGGTAGTTTTTTACCATTTAGTGATGAAAAGTTAGTTTAGGATAAGTTGGATATTGTAACGATTCAATCCACTGAAGGTGAGCTGCACTGAGAACCCAAGTTCAGTTTATTTACAAGTGATCCAAACATCCAAACATAATCTGAGACTTGACTTGACATGACATGACATGACATGACATGACATGACATGACATGACATGAACAGACTTGACTCACTGACAGCGGGTTACAACTTCAATACACGACAAGGCACAATGACAACATGATGGCTACTTACAGCAGACAAGGAGGGTCACATGACATGAACAAACCAATGGGAAACAAGACACATGACTAAGACAACCAATCAGAACATGACACAATGAACAGAGGAACCAATAGCATGAAGACATGAGGGCAAGGGAAGCATGACACAAACAGCATAAAACAATTACAAAATAAAAGACATGAAAACATGAACAAGACAAAACCCAAACACCACATTACAGCATGCTAATAAGCAACTAGTTAATAGTGAGAATCGGTTCTTAAAATAAAGTGTTACCAAACCAACATACAAAAACACCACTAGGAAAAACAACATAAAAAAAAACAATTAGACTTTTGATTCTAAACTTTATTAAAGTTGATATAATAAGCAACTTAACAGACAGAATCTGACTATTTCCCCATGTGACAACTAGCCCAAGTCTCCCCTATTATATGCACATGCATCACTTTGTTCAGGGAATTTATGAAGTAGACCTACATTTCTGAACATAATTTATTGAGTAATATTCACATAAAAGTACCTGTAAACAGATGAAAGTTAAGCTGTGTGTATGCTAAGTTTCAGATAGCAGTGGTGTAGTGCTGAAATAGTGGAAATGAATCTGCTTTTGCATTAATGCTCAAACATGAAAGCGACACATCCACATTCACAAGCTTAATTTTGTCAACACCTTTTTTATTTGTTTTTCAGACAAATAAACTGAGTTTTAGAGTATTCTTGTGAGCTGCATTTTTCCAGCAGAATCTTGCTCATCATTTCACTAAGAGGCGTCAAAAGAACATCTTGGATTATTACTGTGTAAAAAGACAGATCCGTTTTTAAATAATCCTCCTAATCTGTAAACACACTGCAATCCTTTCAATTCAATTGCTCTTAGACAAGAAATCCCCAAAATCATCTTACTGCCAAACAGTGTCTTAAGCTAAACTAGGTTGTTTTCCATAATTTGTTCATTACACAAACCATTTCATTTATGTTCAACAACCTTGAACCACATTTCCAAAATAAGAACCGAAATCTGAAGCTGTAAAGCCATTGTCGGAATTACCAGGAAGCATGGAAAGTGAATGAGGAAATATCCATTTAATCTGGATCATGTCCCTGTCTGATGAATATTAATTGCAAAAGCACAATCCATTCATTCCGAGACACACAAATTAAAGACACTCATCATCTGATGTTCTATCAAGGCAGGTTCATTTTCTCAAGAAATGGCAATGACATTCTCTACAACTTCCCTTCAGCTCATGCAAAAATATATAGGGGGTGAATTCACTAAAAAAATTAGCTTTTGCACAAATAATATCTTATAACAACCAATACAATTTAACCAGGTTCTAAATGAACTAAAATTATGAGCCATGAGTAATTAAATAAAGACATACTAATTATTTTCAGCACAAACATGTCTCCATGTATTGGGATAATTATAGCCTATATAAAATTCAAAATTCACACAATTTGTTGTACCTGCCACAGTTAATGCTGCACTATTATTGGACACAAAAAGCAAGTAGTTAAGTTTCAATTAAAAGAGCTGTTTGTGTAGATTGTGTAGTGGTCATTGTAGCAACTGATGGAGAAGAGCATTATAAATGGGCAGATCCAGATGGCTGGTGTAGTAGTGCCCTTTCAGAATTTTAAAGAGATCATTTACATGCATGCCTACATTAGTGGACTGATGCTGTACAGTTCCACTAATGTATGCCAGATAAGCTACTTTGTTTTCCCCAACCTGCAGCAGCTCTCAAAACCATCCCATGTGATGGTGAATATTGCTTTTATACAAGAGTTCATTAACAAATAACTCACATTGAGTAAATTGGCCAGTTAGTGTGCATATTTCTTCACTAACAATGAGAATAGTTCCGAAAGATGTCACCAAGCAATGCACAGAATGAAAGTAATTCTGGAACAGCGTATTTGAGTGGAGCACAGCGACAGAGATTTCCCCTCCACTGCTCATAGCGTTGTGTAATCACTTGGCTCCAGCTCTACTCTGGGTTTTTCCATTTGTCATTTGCCTGCATTTCCTCTCTGCAGACAAAATCGCACAACTATTCTCCCCACTCGGCTTCCACTCTTCCACAAGAGTGAATATCCATCCAAAAGAGTACACAAATCAAGTATTAATAAAGTACAGCTACCTTGATGAAATATTACTCCACTAAAAGTGTAAGTACTCATTTTCAATTTTAGTTTAGTAAAAGTACTCGATTTTTAATGTACTTGAGTATTAAATGTCAAAAAGTAATGATTAATGATCCATACATTTTTGTTTCAAGAATAGGAAAGACCTAACGTTAAAGATCAAAATAAACGCTACAGATGTGAGAATGCGAGATTTGTTGCTACTGAGGTAGACGCTCTCGCTCTTTCTCTGCTGTCTGTAGAAATTGTTGTTAATTCTTAATTTGGGAACCGCGGAGACATGTTACAGGTTATAATATAATCCAAAAATCATGGCAACAAATGATTTTTTAAGTCAGTTTAATACGTTTAATCAGTTGAAACGACTTTCACAGTCAATTTGATTCAACTTAACTCGTATTTAACCATTGCTTCTTGTCATTGTAGGTTTAGACTACTTTTTTCAATGAATTTTAATGAATATACTAATTAATAAAATTAATATTATTTATTTTGTATTACATATTGTTCATTCACTTGTTTTTAACACCACACCCCCAGCACCCCCATTTTTTCGTGGGCTACACTCCAGGGGGTGCTGCAGCACTCTCAGCACCCCTACTTCCCGCGGTAATGCATACATATTATTTATTCAAGCACTAGCCAGTCATCAGTCAGCACTGAAGAAAGATTACATTTAATATGTATTGACTGGCAAATAGTCAAACTTATTATTATTATTATTATTATTATTATTTAATAACAAAATGTATACAAAATCAAAACAATTAACTTAAATCATTGTAAGCTGTTGATAAAGTGTGCACACAGGTGAAATAATAAGACATACAGTCTTTAAAAAATGAGGGAAAATAAATATTATTAAATATAGTGATGTCACATGGGGCAAAATGCATTAACATTTTAAGGGTATGTTTACACGACAAAGATTGTACTAAACACTTAAAAGTTTTTCCTTTGCAGTTTTGAAAAGTTTCACATATGACAATGTTGTCAAAACGATCCCCGTTCACACGGATCTACAAAGACGACTGAAAAACTGTATTATATATATCGCCAGTAGTTGGCGATATCACTTTGTAAGGAAACAATACGTGCCTGCTCACATACTGAACACGTAATATGCATGCACATGGCATCTCCGTTTTCACAAATTCACATTTTCGTGGTTTACAATACTTACAATATTTCTGGCAGTATTGTCGACTTGATTGCACACACACTATTGGAAGAGAGCTAAACTGGATGATGACATCACTGAATCATCAATGAACTGACTGTTTGTTATTGTCCTCTTGCATTATTGACAAACTGTTTTCCTGTTTGACACTGTGAAGCTGCTTTGACACAATATGTATTGTATAAAGCACTATATAAATAAAGGTGACTTGACTTGACACTTGATAACAGTATTGCTTTCAAAAACTTGCACTCTGAAACCTCGTTTTTTTAGAAGTTTGCATTTTCAGGCCCCCAAAACGCTGTTGTCATGCAAATGAACGCCCAAAACATATAAAAAAGTTCTCATTTGTTATCTGAAAACTGTGCCATGTAAAGGAATGGCAAACATATTTGTTTTATATCATATGACTGCTACAGCAGATGTGGAAGATGTGTGGGTATTAATTAGGGTTATGTTACCTTAAATAGCCTACTACATACAGACATTGACACATAAATGTGGACACATCCACATTCAAGCATTTCAATGAGTTTAAACAGCTCGCCCTTTTACAGCAGATTTACATCACAACTCCCAGTCATGACCTAAATATGATATTCATTTACAATAATCAATACTAAAATTTGGCATTTTTAACTTACTTTTCATGGCATCAGGGGCATGCACATTCAAGCTCTGATGATATTCCAGTTTTTGGATAATGTTGACCAGATCTTTGAATCAGTGAGTTGTTTATCAAGAACAACTGCAATCGGATACATCTTATTTGTGAATGAATCGTTCATGGACATTTGTGAAACAGTTTAACATGTTCATTGGAAAGAATCATCCAGTTCACAAATCAGACATCTCAGAAGAGATTTGGCTTTCTTGGATTTCTTCAGTTTGAAATAACGAGGAACGATATGTTTCATGAAATGTAACAGAGTACAAAGTGTGATGTTATGATTTGGAATGTAGTGAAGCAGAAGTAAAAGTTTCTGAAAATTAAAGTAATCTTATTACAGACTGTCCAACACTGACAGGGGGTGGATTTAGTGATTTGGGGGTCCCAGGCAAAATATAGGTTTATATAAGAGATGCTTGCTGCTGCACATTGGTGTCCCATAGTTGTGTCCAATGTTTCTATATTTTTCATGTACGTTATAATGGCTTTCTTTCATGTTGTAGACCATGAAATAGCAATTGATCTACAGTTGAGATACAGGTTTTCACAAAAACAAAATAATTTATAAAATGATAAATCTATTCAATTGAGCCTTTAAACCATTTTTTTAGGAAAAGAATGAGTCAGAAGTATAAATAATTGTATTAACTTAAAACGGGGTGGATTTTCGCATTGGTCTGAACAAAAACTGCAGACGGAATTATTGAAAATGCACATTCATTCTCTGCCAGCAGGAGGCGTTTTTGGAATGTCAGAAATGTAGCCGTTTCCCCGGTAATTACTGTAAACAAAGCAGTGCTGCGCTCATAAATGCTACTTTATCAGATAAAATGAAAATGCCATTGAAACTTTTCTGAAGACAGCTGGTTCCATTCAGAGATTCATTCATATAAAAACCTGAATTTGTGAGAATGAGAAAAGTGTGAAAAAATATAGCCTATATTGATGAGGGAGGGAAGTCCACTGATGAGTTACCAGCATAAGCCTGTGTGCCTGTGCTCAGCGCAATTGCCTTCCCCAGTCTCCAAAGCACTCTCCAAAGGCTGTCTAATTCTAAACTTTAAAATACATTTATTTTTAGTTATTTTAACTACAAATTTAAATGAAACAGAAAAATAAAGAAAAGGGAATTATACAGTTACACACCTAAGGATTATGTTAACCAAAAAAGCAGCTGCATATGCGTCCTCTACTTGAGTCCTCAGTAGCATGTTTAGGCACCACGCAATTGAGCGGGGCCCCATGGTCCAGGGGCAGAGGCATCATGCCCATTCAAACTGAGGGGGCACGTGCCCCTCAGATTTTTGACCCAAGTGGATTTTTAATGCAGCTTCCAAAAGACAAAAAATGGCCTAATAATATTTTTACATTTGATACGATCACACCGGTGTGATCAGCTGTTCAATTCAAATCTGCGTTCGCACTTTGGCTGGCGCTGAGCCAGATACAGACACACTTACTTGTCATCTATCAATACTTTTCAGTGTTTTCAACCATATAATGTTTATTTTATGTTTCTCACACTGTCGCAAATAAAGAGAAAAATGAAATGAAAAGTGTCGATTGCGGCATTAAATTTATATCTGCTCATGTTGCATCATATCTTCTTTTTACGCATTTTTCCATTAAACCAATCACAGACTATTCTGTTGAGCTTATGACTGCAATGTCCAATCAGAAGCATTCAGATTAGTCATCGCTGAAACGCTGCAGAGGTTTGTTCAGTGAGCTTGCTCTCTGACTCAATTCTGCACACTGTCATCTCATCGCAAATTCTCATCATAGTGCAAATGTGCGTACATTGTAAAAAATAAATTCATTTTACAGTGTAGACAGCTTCAATGATTATTGGCTAACATGAGTTTTTTGAAAGTTCGTAAACTAGATTTGTTTCTAGATCTAAGTCAATGAAAATGTTATTGTATAATGTAAATGTCCTTGGCTTAATTTCTGTACACTGAAAGCATTATAATTAGTAACGTACAATGTTTTAAGTGCATGCCCCCCTACATCCGAGGAATGTGATTTCTACCAAGGGGGGCCCCCCAAAGGACCTAATGAGTAAATCTACCCCTGAACACTTACCTAATTGTGTAAATATATCAATACATGAAATAGTTGTTTGTTTTACAATCTATAGTTCAACATTTTAAATGTTAAGACACATTTATTATACCACCAACATTCAGAACATAAAACAAGTAACAATGCACTTGAGAAGGATTTCAACTTAACCAGATAATAAATTATGTTATGGCCTTTCCAGTTCACTGACACACTCACTTGAATTTGAAATTATATTTGAACTATTTACAGTGATAAATTATTAAATGAGACTAGTAGTAGAAGCCTTACGGTTAGCCACACAATAGCGTGTGTCAGACATAAACTCTTTGTGGCACAATGCCAATATAAAATGTACAGCATTTATATCAAAATGATAAAGAAAACACAATCTTGCATCCTTTTGATTGGAAGTAAAGAAGCTTTGGTAGAAAGTTTTCCCTGTGTTATTTAACTTCTATGGTTGGTAGCATGACAGACGGTACACTTCCCCTGCAGGGATGGGGTTATATGCACAGACACAGAGCATGATCCTCTTACACCTGCTGCAGCTCTCATCTTCCTACACGGATCATTCAGTTAACACAAGCAACCTCTCAGTGCTGTGGTTTCTTGCCAAATCTCACTTCATTCAATTGCCATTCCTTTTATTTCAGATTTATTATTATTATTTTTTTATAGAAAGAACTTGCTGCAGTTTGCTGTAATGTATTTTCTTTAATAGACAATCAGGATTGTTCTGTGTCTACAGTCAGACTTCTGTGTGTTTCTTGCTTCTCTTTCAATTGAATTTTTACTGTAGTAGATGTACAATTAATTTTCTAAAGGAAAAGATATAAACTGTAAAAGGGATAACCTGCAATTGTTACATTAAGGATAGTTTATCCTAAAATGAAAATTCTGTTAACATTTACTCACCCTCAAGTTGTTCCAAACCTGTATGAATTTCTTTCTTCTGCTGAATACAAAATAAGGTATTTTGAAGAATGTTGGTAACCAAACAGTTTCTGGTTCCCATTGACTTCCATATATCATATACAACTCTTTATAAAATTATATATATATATATATATTTTATTTTTTTTGCACCGTAAAGTAGGTGCATTATTAGAATTAATGTTGTTATTGAAAATATATAACAACATCCTGCACAGGGACTGCAGATGCTAACTACTCTCTCTTTTATATCACAACAACTATAAAAAAATAGCCTGCATTTATTTCACAGTAAAATTCTAAATACAATACTTAATAAAATAAATTGCTGTTAAGTACTGTAAAGTCCATTAACATTTTACTGTGTGTTTAGCAGGCAGGGTTTGCTATAGGATCAGTATATACATGTGACATACGAACCTAATTTAAACCTAATATTAACATCCACCTCGGGTGATCCAATTAGTACCAATTACAAGTCATATTACATATACAAGTCACATTATTTTATTACTCAAACCACATTCAGAGATGATCAGGGACACATATGGCCACATTGTAGTGTAAACACTAATGTGTCCTGACGTGTCCTAAACACTGAAGAAAATAAGGGTTTTCTACTTTGCAAGTTTTAAAAGAAAACTACCGTAACTAAATAGACCTATACAAAATATATATATATAAAAAAAAAAAAAAAATGTCTGTCATTAACATGCATCAACACTCTGACTTAGACAGTTATATATATATTGTGATGATTGCACAGACAGTGATATATTGTGAAGAAAGACCCTCCCATCAATGACATCTAATCACAAGTGCTCACTAGAGACCCGTTTAAGACACATGCTAATTTAAGGTATAAAAAGTAATATGTCTCAGGTGACCACTTGTGATCAGATCACCCATGATGGATGTTAATGTCAGGCATAAATGGAGCAGGCGATCTTCCTTTCTGGTCGTATGAATCAAGATTGTTGTCAACTTAGGCGACACTACCAGTGAATTGCAAATAGCTGACAAGCAATGTTGCAGGCCTCCTACTTGTCTTTGAGTTATTTATTCATGTCCTTCAGAGGTGTTCGCCCCTCAACAATGAGCAAAATGCTTATAAATTCACCACATTGTACCCATCGCCACATGACCTACAACATATTGCAAGAAATACAAACTGAACTCACTAGCTCAGGTAAGCCTGTTATTCTGCAAATTGTAACAAATGTTGACCTAGAATCATACATACAAACTAGACACATACAATGCATATACTGCTTACTGTAATACTTTCAATATTAGGTTTAGATAAAACAGGAGAAAATACAAGTACATACAACACCAGTGTTTTAACATGATGTTGCTAAATTCAGCAAATGGCAGTCTGTATTCAGACTGTTGGTTGTGTGTTTTGGCTACTTAATAAACACAATATTGTTCTAAAAAATCAAATAGGTTCTATCAAGCAGAGATGCTATATTAGAAACATGACACAGACATGTATTACACTGCTTAATTAAAGTAGGCAGTAAAAAAATTATAAGGCTGTACTTGCTCTAATAAATAATTTCATCAAATCAATTACATAACTCTAAGCTAATAATACTGGTCACCTTGGTGAGCAAAAAGAAAATACTTAAGGTATAAAACATAAGGTCAAATGCACTTTTCTTATGCACTCTGTTGAAAAGACCAGCATTGCTGGTCATAACTTTGTGAAAAAGGGCATGGCTATGCTTCTATGCTTTTATCTTCTTTAATTTCACTTTTCAATAATCAAATTAAGTCAAACTAAAAGTTTGCAAGAATATTTTGTTGTGCTTTACAGAAGTACACCTTGATATGTTGACATGTACAAAGACATTAGCTAAAATACTTGATTATAATTTTAACTGTAATGTGTCAATATTACATTTAAAGTGAATATATGTATAAATGTACTAACTTTGAAATTCATCATTACAAATATATTTAGATTATTTAAATTTCAGTTTACCATACATACTTGTCAGTACATTTGGCAGTACACTTTAAAGGTGTAGTAATTGATTTTTGAAAAATGCTGTTGAAAAGTGGATTGGATCGAGCACCAAAACACATACGTTGCCAGTAAACAGTGAGGAGCGTGTCCACTCATAATGGGGGATGAAAGAGAGCTCAGTACCAATACATTCAACAACTGACAAAGCACAAGGGAAACACAAGGGCTATTTATACACAGGAGAACAAATGGGACCAATGAGTAACTATGGGAACTAACAAGCAGATGGGTGCGGTCCAATGAGTGGCTATGGCAACTAATGAGGGTAACTATAGCCCTATTAGCATGGGATTAGTATTATCTGGGGACCTTGTGTGATTTTGAAATTACCCCCCCACATCTGAATTTTGTGTGGTGCATTCGCACAGGATACGCGAAGCCTGTGATTTTACTCGGATTTACTGACTTATCTCCCAGATACCCAGATGTCAAGGCTTTGAGAGTCCCGTTCTATGGTCCGGTTAGATGGATTTAAAAAAAAAATAAACTAATATAGTTTCGTGCCCTGTGTCATTTACATTTCACCAAGTTAAAATAATATCTCAAGCTTTATGCGTGATTTATTTGTAACACATTAACCTCAAAACATTTTCAACTTTCTCTTTCTGCAAATTGTATAGTTGTGGTGTATGACAGCACCCAACATACTATCAAAACACTCCAATGCAGCTCCATTCTTCGCAAAGATGGATAAAAAGGTGCACAGGAAACAAAAACCTCGAAAAATGATACACGACCCGCCAAATGCTGGCCATATCACAGAGATGCCGATTCGCACGGGACTAATATTATCACAGGACCTCGGTGTTCGGCGAAATATGGTAGGTCATTTGCGGGGAAATTTTTACTTTACAAATTACAGACATGGCCAATTCGCACGGGATTAAGATCACAGACAACCTCTGCAATTATTACAAATGACTGGAGGTCACCAGTTAATACTAATCCTGTGCGAATAGGGCTTATGGAGACAAACAAAGCACACAGCAGACAGGGGCAGAACACACACAGGGAACATGTAACACGTGTGTCATCTTCGCTTGTTTGTTCATTTGCATTATTATTTTCTTTCACTTCAGCTATGATGAAGAGACATTAGTTTTCATGCCTTATAAAGCCTGGAACGACTAAACCTTTTTTTTTTTTTTGCTTTCCTTTTTAGTGATCACTATAACCCCTCTATCATTGTCTGTGTTGTAGCGTGTACGTGAATGTGGGGGCGGAGGGACTTGTTTGTTTTGATGATTTCAAATCTCAACAGCGTTTTCCAGAAACCACTTACTGCACCTTTAACCATATTTTTAGAGACAATAGACGTAATGAGATTCAGAATGAGAGCCCAAACAGCTAATAAAAACACCACAGTAATCCACACACTCATGCCTATGAATTAAAGCATAGTGAAATGTGAAGCAAAAACGTTGGCACTGAGATGTTAACTTAAACCATCAGTTCTGGCCAAATAATCAATCCATAATAATGCTTCCTCCAGTAAAAAAATTCCATCCCCTGTTGTCCTCTCACATCAAAATCCACTGACATTTTGTTTAGAGCCGTTTTGGACTGTTTTTGCTTCTAAACGGTGCCTGATCTGTGCATATTTCTCTCCTGGTTCAGAATCAGAAGGAGCTTTATTACCAAGTATGTTTATGTTGTGAGGGGTAAATTGTGTGTTGCACAATATATATATATATATTTCTGCATGTGTTCACATTGAATTGCTGTGTTTTCTTTTGTGTGGATTGCTGTTATTTTTTTCTTTTCTCTTTTGCAAGAAGTATTCTCAAAGCCACGCCTCTATTTTTCTAATTATATCAAATTAACTAATGAGTGATGGACATTGGGTGAGTACAGAAATATGTTCCCATATAAAAGGACAGCTGTGACTGGGATGTGACAGGGGCACATCGTGCGGTCGGATCTGTAACTGGCCTAATGAAAGGACGAGCTAGAGAGAGTCACGTTTGTATGAACTTGCTTGTGCTGCTGTTAGTGGACCTGGTAGGATCGACTCTCGTCTACAGAGCACTGACTGGAGAGCTGAGCTAAACCGAGAAATCCTGGAAGAAGTTAAAGGACAGATGCGAGAATTGACACAGGAGGTGATGAAGGAGATTAAGTTGTCCAGCCCAGTTGCACCACCAAACTATACACAGCCTAATTATGCATATTCCCAGTCACAAAATATTCCTTCTAGGAGACGAAGAGGGCAGTCTTCAAATGTGTGGGATGCAGAGGGGAGGCCGATCTGTCGGCGGTGCCAACAATCAGGACATTTAGCAAGGTATTGTAAGGAAAGTGCGCTGTCTAATGTGGATTTAAACTAGGCCGCCCTGCTGCAGAGGTCCAGGCAGTGGGGCCATCAATATCATCTGAAACTCCTAGCACCACTCTTTCGTTTGTCGGTGACTGCCCAATGGTGAGTGTTTTGATTCAAGACATTGAGTGTACAGGATTATTAGACACTGGTTCCCAAGTCACTCTGATGCAACAAAATATGTTGTAAGAAAAGTTTCTACAGTATAAATTGGGCCAGACCCCTGTTTTGACTTTGAGAGCTGCAGATGGCTTTGAAATTCCTTATATTGGATATGCTGTGTTGAATTTTCAAATTGCTGGTGTTCAAGTTCCAGAACTTGAAGTTGTTATAGTAAAAGACAAATTCTCTACAAACCCCTTGATCATTGGCATGAATGTAATTTCACAATGTTGGAGTGCTCTTTTCCAGAACGTGGGACAGTCTTCATCATCGTTTCAGAACAACAGAGAATGGCGAGCATGGCAGCAGGTAACGGCAGTCTGTCAATGTGTTGCAGCACGAACACAGCAAGATGGTTCTCTGGCTTACGTGTGGCTGGCCAATAGACAAGGTGTCCATATACCACCAAGGAGTGAAGTCATGGTTTGGGGACGTGCTCGAATGGGACTGCGACAGCATAATTACTGTGGACTCGTGGAGCCAGTGTCTGAACAGCCTGTGACTGCTGCACAAACCATTTCTATGGTGAGATATGGCAGAATTCCTGTGAGACTTTGTAACGTACATCCTTACAGTGTTTATGTGAGGAAGTATCATAAGCTTGGGCAGCTGTATGAAGTCAATATCCCTGATATTTATGGACACCGGGACCTTGGACTGACTATGGACACTGAGGGTATCGTGGATGTGAGCATGATTGAAGCTAGTCCCCATGCAGAAAGTACAATTTAATCTGGGGTACACCAACTTTCCCAATGATCTGACTTGACTATACAGCAGTGCCAAGATCTTGATGCATTTTTTAAAAAATGGTCTAATGTCTTTGCTGAGAGTGAGGAGGATATGGGACACATGGACGTAGTACAGCATAGGAAATTGAATGCGATCCCCAACAAAGATGCTTTTCCTCTTCCTAGAATTGAGGAGATGCTGACCACTTTGAAGAGGGCGGAATGGTTCAGTACTCTATACCTGGCAAGCGGTTATTGGCAGGTGGGTGTACATCCAGAGGATCGTCCTAAGACCGCCTTTGCCACTACCCTTGGGCTATATGAATTCCAACGTATGCCTTTTGGGTCCCACCACCTACCAGCAGTTAATGCAGCGTTGCCTAAGCGGCTATATAATAGATTTTTCACTGGTATACTTGGATGACATTATTGTATACGCATTTGATTTTTCTACCCATCTTAGCCATCTTGAACAGGTATTCCAGCGGCTGTCCCATTATGGGTTAAAATTAAGACCTAACAAGTGCCGGCTCTTCCAACAGCAGGTGAAGTTTCTTGACCATGTAGTGGATAAGACTGGTGTATGTCCTGATCCTGAAAAAACAGCAGCAGTCCAAGGCTGGCCCACGCCCACGACAGTCCGGGAGGTAAGGGCCTTTTTAGGCCTTGCAGGTTACTACAGGCATTTTATTTCTAAATTTCCAAGATTGCTCAACCGTTAAATGCTCTCTTGGTGGGAATCCCTGTATATAAAAAGTCTGGTACACATTAGATTGAGTGGACTGCTGCATGCCAGGCTGCTTTTGAGACCTTGAAGACTTGCCTCACTGAAGCCCCTGTATTGGCATATACTGATTTTCTTTACCATTCGTCCTGTATACAGATGCCAGTCATCAAGGGCTAGGTGCTGTTCTGTCACAAGAACAAGATGGACGTGAGTATGTGATCGCTTATGCCAGCCGAATTATCCACCCTACAGAGCGAAACGATGCAAATGACAGCTCCTTCAAGCTGGAGCTATTGGCCTTGAAGTGGGCTATAACAGAAAACTGTAAAGACTACTTGACTGGAACAAAGTTTACAGTAGTTATGGATAATAATAATCCAGTGGCCCACTTGCAGACAGCCAAGCTTGGAGCTGTAGAACAGTGATGGGTTGCCCAACTTGCCAGCTATGATTTTGTAGTGAAATATCGGGCGGGGCGAGAAAATGGGAATGCAGATAGTTTGTCCCAGTTGCCTGTGCCCCCAGAAGAACATAATCAGCTGGCAGAAGTACAACAGATAGATGTTAGTGGAGATGTTAGTGCTTCCGGTGCTGTGGGGGTTGATGAGTGGCAAGAAGCACAGCAAGGAGATGAAGAACTTTGGCTGGTGATTCAATATGTGAGGTCTGCTAACTTACCAACTGCCCTTGAAAGAAGAACATTACCTTTGACTGCACAACAGTTGCTCCGCCATGTGTCAAGACTTACAATCATTGATGGTGTACTGTATAAAAAGTTGATTGAACCTAACACCCATGAGCCCTGCAGTCAAGCAAGAGGAGGTGTGGTGGCGATATCATGAAGCATTGGCCCATGTAGGTGTTGAACGCACGTTGGCCAGAGTAAGATGCCACTTCTATTGGCCCAAGATGGAAGAGATGGTGCGAGGGTTCCATTCTGGGTGCGTCGCCTGCAGCCTGCAGAAGGATGTACCCCTTTTAATAGGTCAGCGAGTCTGGATCAGAGATCGAAATAGGCAAGCTCGTTGGAAGCTGTGTGGGTGGTGGGGTCCAGTGCCTCACGTGGTAGTTGAAACCCTGGGGGAGATGGGGTTGGTGTATCGGGTAAGACCTGAAAAGGGAGGGAAGGAGAAGGTCCTTTGTATTGCTCCTGAAGTGGAAGTTGTATCTGCCCCTAGTACTTCTAAAACTACACCTATAATAATGGCCGAGTAGAACTGTTTCAGCAGCTCCTGTGGTAGGTTGAATTTCCTCAGCTGGCAAAGGAAGTACAACCTCTGCTGGGCCTTTTTAGCAATGGAGTCTATGTGAGTGTCCCATTCCAGGTCCTGAGAGATGGTGGTGCCCAGGAACCTGAATAACTCTACTGCAGCCACAGTGCTGTTTATGATAGTGAGGGGGGGGAGTGCAGGGCTTCTCCTGAAGTCCACTATCATCTCCACTGTTTTGAGCGTGTTCAGCTCCAGGTTGTTGTGATTGCACCAGACAGCCAGCTCTTTAACCTCCTGTCTGTAAGCAGACTCGTCTCTATTGTGGATGAGGCCGATGATGGTAGTATCATCTGCAAATTTCAGGAGCTTCACAGAGAGGTCTTTAGAGGTGCAGTCATTTGTGTACAGGGAGAAGAGCAGTGGGGAGAGCACACATCCCTGAGGGGTGCCAGTGCTGATCGTCAGGGTCCTGGGTGTGAGTTTACCCAACCTCACAGACTCGAGTAAAGGACTTATTAGAAGTTAAAACCTCTTAATGATGGATTTATTTCTTACAAACATGCAGCTTTTGGCTTCATAATA
>NW_015557131.1:70823-76745 GCF_001515605.1 Sinocyclocheilus anshuiensis | reverse complement strand
TTTTGGATAGCCTGAGAAGTAAATTTTCATCACATTTTCAGTTTTGGGTAAACTATTCCATTAATAGAAAATAGATGATGATAATTGTACAGTTTTAATGTATCCAAGTCATCCGGTAAAAAAAAAAAAAATCTAACTTTGCTTTTTAATGAAAGATTTTAAGTTGTGAAGTTTTTCTCATAACATCTGTGTGCACATTGGTACTGCTTGACTCGTTAGATCAACCTCATAGCATTGTGAGACCACAATGTTCAGCATCAGTGAAACACTTTCTTTAATCCTGTCGGAAAGCTGCTGCCACCAGAAGTCGGATGGCTGGTTGGTTTAGAGCTACCCTGAGTTGTATCATGTATTTTTGCCGTAGGGCCCGGGAAGAGACTGAATGAGTTGAGTACAACATAGGCAATCATTAAAGTCCAAGGGATTTTATTTCTGACAGCTGTCTCATCACATGTGCTCCAACCGAATTTCAAAATAAACAAAAATAAACCAACAAAAATACTCAGATTAACTGTACATAACATAGAAATAAAACATACTGAGAGCAGCGAAACAAGGCATCAGACCTGGCCGCGACAATTAAGTCTCAATTCAGACATACACACATTCCCAGCGTTTGGCTTCACATACTAGAGCCCTTGGCCTTCCATGGCCTCACCCTCCCCACCCCCGATAAAAGGAAGATCAAAGTTCGGGCTCTGTAACACAGGGTCTTTGCACAAACAATACTTAAGGTCCTGAAAAGCTCATTCACATTCAGGTGTCCACTTGACTTTGGAGGAACTGCTTTTCTTTGTAAGGTCAGTCAATGGTGCAGCTCTGCTGGCAAAGTTAGGTATATACCTTCTATACCAGCCTATCAAACCTAGAAATGATCGAACACTTTTCTTCGTTGATGGAGGAGCACACAACAAAATTGCTTGTAATTTGTCCACCTGAGGCCTCACTGATCCTCCTCCAGTAACATAGCCCAAGAAAGAAACTTCCTGTTTAGCAATTTGACATTTCTTTGCATTCACAACCAGACCTGCTCGTTGAATCCTGTCAAACACATTTGCCATATGCTCCAGATGCTGTTCCCATGTCTCGCTGAAAATGACGATAAGTCAAGTTCTTAGCTGAATCAGTCAATGGCACTTGCCAATATCCTTTGCATAGATCTAAAGTCGTTAAATACTTAGCTTTGCCCAGCCGCTTGATCAACTCGTCGACTCTCGGCATCGGATAAGGGTCGAAAGCTGATACTGCATTCAGTTTTGAGAAATCAACACAGAATCTGAGCGATCCGTCCTTCTTTGGGACTAATACGACTGGACTGCACCATTCACTTGTTGAAGGCTCTATAATGTCAGATTCCAGCATCATTTGCACTTCCTCCTTCAAGGCTGGAATTAGGCATGCTGGCACCCTACAGTGAGTTTGCCTGATTGGCTCTGTTGCAAGAAGACGAATATTATTATGCAAAAGTTTCGTTTTTCCTGGTTTGTCAGAAAAGAGACCCTCTGGTACTAGTTTCTGGAATTATTTTTGCTGTTTAGATGACAGATGATCTATTACTGGGAAAGTTGACTTTGAATTAACAGGAAAATATTATTCCTCTTCGTCCTCCACTTTTCTTGCCCACAACTGCTCTGACCATGAACCTTTTCTTTCATTCCAAGGCCTCAAAAGATTAATGTGGAAAATCTGAGACATTTCTTACGGTCAGGTAAAGAAATCTCATAATTAGTGGGACTTAGTTTTCTAAGCACTTCATATGGCCCTTGCCATTTAGCCAAACGTGAACTTTCAGAAGTAGGAAGTAATAACAGTACTTTCTGACCTATAGTCAGCGTTCTTTTCCAACTTGATTGATCATACCAATGTTTCTGTTGCTGCTGTGCTTTTGTCATGTTAGCACTCACCAGATTGCACTAAATTTCCCTCTCATCTTTATAACATATGACAGAATATTTGTTTGCTCACGTGCATTACCTCCTTCCCAAGCCTCTTTTAGCACATCCAATGATCCACGAACTTGACGTCCATAGAGCATCTCGGATGGTGAGAAACCTGTTGATGACTGTGGAACTTCACGGTAGGCGAACATCAAATACGGCAACCACTGGTCCCAATCAGTACCTGTATCGGACACAAACTTGCGCAGCATTGACTTCAATGTCTGATTAAATCTCTCCACCATACCGTCAGTCTGAAGGTGATAAGGAGTGGTCGGTATCGGATGTATACGGAGCATTGAGCAAACTTGTTTTTATTAACTTAGATGTAAAGTTAGTACCCTGGTCAATGATTATCTCTTTAGGCAATCCTACAAGAGAAAAAAGTTGAACCAGTGCATTCACAACCTGCCTTGTCTTGATGTTTCTGAGAGGAAAAACTTCTGGATAACGAGTAGCGTAATCAGCAACAACCAAAATGTACCTATTACCTGATCTACACCTTTCCAAAGGGCCTACAATGTCCATTGCAATATGGGAAAATGGTATGTCAATAATTGGTAAGCTTACAAGTGGTGCTCTGTCATTCTTTTTAGCTGGTCTAACCAGCTGACATTCTGGGCATGATTTACAAAAATCAACAACGTCAGTATAGAGCTTGGGCCAATAAAACCTACTAGCGATTCTAGACAGTGTTTTCTGCTAGCCTAAATGTCCTGCACACGGTACTGAATGACCCAATTGTAACACCTTTAATCTCATTGACTTTCACTTTCCGCACTCACTAAGTACAATTTGTCTTCTTTAATCATCGGCTGATCTTTCTGAATTAATACTGAAGTTGTACTGTTAGCACTAGCTTTTTCAAACAGCGGTTTAAGAGTTTCATCTTGCCTTTGCAACTGCACAATATCATGAGAAATTTGCTCAAGATCATCTCTGTTAGGTTCTGGCACATTTTCAATTATTTCAGTACCCACCACTTTATCATGACGTTTCTCCCTCTTAGATTTTCTGTCTTTTGGAACATCTATTCACGAACAGCTTGTAACACTCCAAAGAGAAAGGAAAACTTGAAATCGCATCATATGACCCCTTTAAAAGGTAAATCTTCCAAAAGCTGTTTACTGACCTCATCATGATTAGCCTGTGCTCTTGTTACAACCATATCCTCTGCTACGTTTTTGTCACTCTGCAACAAATCCACTAACACAGGTACATCTCTACCTAGTATCACAGGATAAGGTGCTTTGTCAATTAGCCCAACAGTTAAACTGTAGGCCTGGCCTCCAATTTCAATCACAATCTCAGTTTTGGGATATTCTTTTTCATCACCATGAAAACAGCAGGCCCTCAACTTGTCATGTTTCAACATATGTAACTTTCCCAAACAAGATCTTTCAAACTTACATACAATTCTCGCAGAGGTTCATCAGCTCTGAAACGTTGTCGGAAGTTTTCTGGGTTAAATTCAAACTTGTCAAGTATCACTTGTTTAACACAATCATAGTTCAGTGAATTGTCAGGCTCCATGGCCACATAAGCTGCTCTTGCCTTGCCAGTTAGCAGTGGTAAGAGAAGTAACACCCAGTCTTGTCTTGGCCATTTGCATGCTTGAGCAATGCGTTTGAAAGTCATTAAATAATGCTCAGTGTCCTCATCACTTCACCACGGCAGCATTTTCGGGCTGTTAAAGGTTGTCGATACATAATGTTGTCTTTCCAATGCAGCTTCGTCTGCCCCTCCTGATGTAGTCACTTCACTTTCTGTCTGTTGTCGCCTGGGACGAACAGTTGAAGCAGAAATCACACATGTAGCCGTTGATGCATCACTCACCCCTGACGCTCCTTTTACCAGTCGTTCCTGTCTTTCTTGATGAACTTCAGACTGTAGTTGTACGAACTGATGTTGAAGCATCCGATATTTGTGCCCATGACGCTGTGCTTCCTTTTCCAGTCATTCTTCTCTTTGCTGTTGACTATGTAGAAACGTTTGCAGCATTGTAGCAATCTGCTCTGAAGTACTCCCTGAAGCCATTTCATCGTGCGCTGGAGATGGACACATTGCATCCAGTTGCTCTGCTGGTTTTGCATCATCTTTACACTTAGCTCCATCTTGTTTCTTTGGTGGCATTTTCCACTCGACGAAAGATCAGCCTCTGCCGCTTTCACTTAAACGAGGTACAGCTGGGACTACATGATTCAACTTGCCTGTATACTAATTTCCCTTTAAGGCCTGGATAAACCGCTGCCACCAGAAATCGGATGGCTGGTTGGTTAACAGATTCTGTAAGGCAGTGAAGTGAAGTTTACAACATTTAGAAGCTAAGGGGCTTATAGCACTTTTCTGTTGCATCATGGATTTCTATCAGTTGTTTTTATGACCTCAGCCACGTTTAGACTTTCAGTGCCCATTTACCAGTGCATGCATCATTATTCCATTTTGCTCAATCACTTTATAACCCTCACTAAAGTTTTAAGAGAGGACCTTATTTTCAGTCATTGCGGTCTCTTCTCTGATTAACTATCCACATACTGGTTTTAATATGTTAGAACGATACAGAGATCAAGGTATATCCACTTCATAAGTACGGTTAGCACTGCACTTTTCCATTTCAGTTGCCATTATAGGTAAAAGCTTGTTAATATGTAAATTTGTGCTATAAGGGTATCTTCCTGTCATTAGGGAGTCATCAAACATCCTTTCCACATTATGCTAATGAAGCATGGAAATGACAAAAACAAGGGAAACAACATTAAGTTAGAAAACAGGCAAAGTGCACAGCTTCGCTTAATGTGACAGACTAGTTTGTAGAGACATAATCATGGTCTGTAGACATATTGGTTGTTGAGATGAACAAGTTCAGTTGACCCACTTTAATGTGGTGTTTGTATTCTTTCTAAGCTGATTAAATGACACATTAGAGAAACAAGTTAGATAAAGTAATTTTAGTCTGTTCTTTTCTTTATAAATAGTGCCTGTTACTGCACAGTATTGCTGGGACAGTATCTACAGTAGATATCTCAAAACTAGAGGCATTGCGATCATTACAGAGGGAAAGTTGCTCAGCATAAGATTAGAGGTAACACTTTATTTTAAGGATCAATTCTCGCTATTAATAAGTTGCTTATTAGCATGCATATTACTAGCACATTGGCTGTTTATTAGTACTTGTAAAGCACATATTAATGCCTTATTCTGCATGACTGTATTTTAGATCCCTTAATCCACCGTGTACCTAAACTTAACAACTAACTTACTAACTATTAATAAGCAGCAAATAAGGAGTTTGTTCAGGGAAAACGTCTCAGGTTACTTATCTTCAACAGATCACTGGAGCTGTGCGAAGTCCCTTCATGCTTCAAACGCTGCACCATCATCCCTGTCCCAAAGAAACGTCTCAGGTTACTTATGTAACTAGCCGTTTTCACGCATCACCTCGATGTTGGCATAACTCGTATGCTGGAACCGATAGATGCGTGAGGAAAACGGCCTCTTCCATGCCTTCTCGATCTCAGTATGCAAATCAGGAAGAAATGGAAGGCTCACCTGAGCTGGAGGGTTATGGCCAGAAAGAAAACGCTCATCGAGGCGACCTCGCAACGTCACTTTCTTGGCCCGCTTCCACGGCAAGTCCAGCCTCGCCGTGGCGCGATCCATAACTTCCAACAGCTCATCATATGCAGGGCAGGAGGATTGGGAAGGCTCAGCCTCAGCCTCTTCACCGTCCTCAGACATCTCCTGCTCTTCCTGGTCTAAACCCAGCAGAGCACTGGCCCCCGGATCAGATGATGTCAAAGAGATAACATCATCCTCCAGCGGCTCTCTTTCGTCCGCAGCCAACGAGCGTGAGAAAGAAAGCCCCTCCCTAAACTCGTCAGCCAGGTCCACCTGCGAACCCCATGACCTCATTCTCCTGAGGTCTCCAGGGGCGGGTCCTGAACCGTGGGGAGCAGATGGCTGCCCCTCTTTCCTCGAAAAAAAG
>NW_015557131.1:62747-70395 GCF_001515605.1 Sinocyclocheilus anshuiensis | reverse complement strand
AACTTCCAACAGCTCATCATACGCAGGGCAGGAGGATTGGGAAGGCTCAGCCTCAGCTTCTTTGCCCTCCTCAGACATCTCCTGCTCTTCCTGGTCTAAACCCAGCAGAGCACTGGCCCCCGGATCAGATGATGTCAAAGAGATAACATCATCCTCCAGCTGCTCTCTCTCGTCCGCAGCCAACGAGTGCGAGAAGGAAAGCCCCTCCTTAAACTCATCAGCCAGGTCCACCTGCGAACCCCATGAGCTCATTCTCCTCTGTGCCTCAGCAGCGGCGGGTCCTGAACCGTGGGGAGCAGATGGCTGCCCCTCTTTCCTCGAAAAAAAGAGACAAACGAGAGCGGAGCTTTTTCATCGAAAAATGCTCACAATGCACGCAAATCACCCCCTCAAGGACGTCGCGTGCGTGCTCCTCGCCCAAACACAAAACGCAGAGATCGTGTGTGTCATCAGGTGTCAAAAAGCGACGACACAGATGCACACACCCTCTAAACACTCTGCTAGTGCTCGCCATAATAATAGATAGTAGAACGCTCTTACCACGTTCAAATGCACGCTTCAAACAAAACAGTCAATGAAGACGAAGAAGAGAATGACATGTTTTCCCGGCGCCTATTTATACTATAGTCACACCGGTAGTGACGTCATGGGCTGTCGCCGGCCAACGTGTTGTTGGTGTTTTTTTCAATGTATGCTTCAGACACGGGTCACGACGAGGCGTTCCCCATAGCGAACCCTAGAGGACGCAGTTCGAAGTTCCCTTGAAAGGGAACTCTTAGTTAATAGTGAATATGTGTTCCCTATTCTAAAGTGTTACCAGATTAGAAAACTGTCTAACCATTGTTCACATTATCTTAATTGCATTTATAGAATGCCAGAATTGTATTAGCAGTCTGGAATTTGCTAATTTCATTCACCAAAAGCAGAGCATATATATAGGGGAGACCAGGAAAAGTAATAAATCTTTTTGCCATTTTTCAATACATTTGTCTGCAATTAAGTTTTGAAATCTGTGCAGTGGTGTTACATCCTACACCACTATCAGAGTGAGTTGTAACACTATTAGAAAACAGCTGTTTCAAATGTTGGCTTATACACTGTCCCATTTTGTGCAATCTTTGTTGGGTTTCTAAACTGCCAGCAGTACTTGCAGTGTTTCTGGTGGCTACTTTGTTATTCCTAAGCACCAGATGGTGTCAGTGACTGATACCTTGACCTAAAATGACACAACATACACTTTATCAGTCAGACAATATACATGTTTGGGATTTATGTCTGTAAATTAATTGTTATTGTGGATGTTTATAATTTTTATGGTTTATGGCTCAGGATAAGCAATATATAGAAATCAGTAAGATGGTTTGTCTATGGCAGTGTTTCCCAACCGGGGTGCCGTCGGTCGAGAGCAGGGGTGCCGTGTAAAAAAATCCTTTTTTAATATTTTTAAATTGCTAAAATGTTCAAAAAAGCATCTATTATATAATATCCATTTCTGATGTCGCCAATAATAATTAGAGATGCACCGAAATTTCGGCTGCCGAAAATTAGATCAACAGGAAACATCGATGTAGTACAGTATTGTTTCTGTCTGCAGTAGACCTACTGTGTTGTAACAAGGTGTGGTAAATGGCCAACTCTGGCAACGCTGCCCTCTCATTCAGTCTATGGTACATTGCCAATAAAGATAACCCAAAATGGTCACACTGGGGATCAATTCTCACTATTAACTAACAATTAACTATACGGCTTTTGCGTCAATAAACTTCTAATATGCTGTTTAGGTATGGGGTAGGATTAAAGGGATAGTTCATCCAAAAATGAAAATAACCCCATGATTTACTCACCCTCAAGCCATCCTAGGTGTATATCACCTTCTTCTTTCAGGCGAATATAATCTGAGTTATATTTAAAAATGTCCTGGCCCTTCCAAGCTTTATAATGGCAGTGAATGGGTGATATTCAATAGTCCAAAATAATTTAAATAAACTGAATCCATCCATCATAAAAAAGTGCCCACACGGCTTAATAAGGCCTCCTGAAGTGAATCAATGCATTTTTGCAAGAAAAATATCCATATTTAAAACTTTTTAAACCATAATCTCTAGCTTCCGCTAACTGTCGTATGGTGAACTATGCCTTTAAGGGATTTAAAATACAGTTATTCAGAATAAGGCATTAATATGTGCTTTATAAGTAATAGTATACAGCTAATATGTTAGTAATATGCATGCTAATAAGCAACGTGAGAATTGGTCCCTAAACTGAAATGTTACCCGCTAAATATATTTCTGTATGTATGCAATTGTTCAAGAAATATTAATCATGAACATATATCTGGGATCATTAGCAGAACATGAATTGGATACAAATATACAATAAACATGATCCCTTTTCACATTTCTAGGGTTCTCAAGTGATAGTCAACATTGGCTAGTTGGGAAAACTTATATTATTATAACCATTATAATACAAGTCTCTAATATTATGTTCCATTAAAATTCAAGGTGTTATATCATGCATCATCACTTTTGGGAGAACTTCAGAAAAAAAAAAAAGCTTCATGCAGGGCCAGTTGCATAAACTTAGCCTCTATGATAAAGATTGTGTCTTAAAGGGATAGATCAGCCAAAAATGAAAATTAGCCCATGATTTACTTACCCTTAAGCCATCCTAGGTGTCGTATGGCTTGTTAACTGAGGGGTGTTACAGAGTATTTGTTAAATATAGCTAACAAAATATATATTGTGTGTTTGATTGGTCCAGACGCTACAATGACTTTATTCTTTCAGATGGATCCATTCAGAGTTATATTAAAAATTGTCCTGGCTCTTCGCTTTATAATGGTAGTGGGCGGGTGTTTCTGTTCAACAGTTCAAAAGAAGTCATATAAAGCGCATCCATCCATAATAAAAAAAAAGTGCTCCGCATGGCTCTGCGGGGTGACTAAAGGCCTCCTGTAGCAAATAGATGCTTTTTTGTAAGAAGGCACGAGTTCCAGCGGATGGTTCCAGGAGGGATTTTGCCGCATACGGGGAGAGGGTGGTGGTGAACAACAACTCTCCATTCACTATTAGCCTGGCTGAGGACAATACCAGCCCCACTCCACATCCAGAGACCAGCCAGCCATCATTCCGCTGCATGGAGCAAGTGCCTGAGCCCACCGCAAACGGAGAGCCTGAGCCAGCGCATAAAACTGTGACTGAGCCGATCATCGCCCCTGAGCCTCAAGAGACGTCTGACCAGGTGTGTGAGCCGGCTACACCGCACGTGCATGAGGGAGTGCTTGTGGAGATCGAGGGCTTGCAGGGAAGCCCCGCCCACTCTCCCAACGCTGAGGGTTGTTCTGAAGACATATGATAGGGTTTGGGTTTGGGTATGGGTAGGTCTATAAGAGATGGCCAGCTGGGCAGTTTTAAAAATGTTACAATACATGTTGATTTAGGGTGTTTTATCAGTAAATGGTCAGCATGTCAGATGGTTTTTATTAGCCAGAATTACATTTGGTCATTTAGATCCTTTAATAACATTCTCTACTAGGTTAGCAAAGTGTTCTGGAGCCTTTGAGAGCCTTAAGCACTTACCCCTTCCTTCTTTTAAGGTGTTAAAATTAAATGTGTTTTATAAAAACTGTATTGTTGCATACTACTGTAAGTCTCTCTCCCATTAGATTGCATTGATGGGATCACATCCATTACAGGCCAGTGAGGCTAGATCATTTAGGTTCTCCATTCCATTTATGTGCAGATGATGTCCATTCTGTATCTCTCTTTTTTCATAATTGGGCCCATAATCTGTAAAAGAGAAGAGTAGACACGGCCTCTTATCATCCCTTCACGTGTGGGAAGTCCAGATTCCCAATCTTCTTCACACATGCCCACAGAAAATGAAAGTAAATGGGTTTATGGAAGATTTTTATTTTCTTTTTCCTCCGTCTTTATGTTCTTGTTTGCTCTACATTACTAATTTGTCACAGACAGCTCTGGAAATGTTGGTTGTGTCAAGGTTACAATGTATTGATAGAAGGACAACAAAATGTCTGTATCAGAACCCACCTAATTTGAGGGTTTTCCACTTTTCAAGGTTTAATTTTGTCTAAAATGCAGACACGAATAACTCGATAACAAAGCGGCTGTCTGAGACTTGACACGGGCAGAAAAGTTTTCCTCAAGAGAGTTAGTCATAGTTGGGAGATCATGCACTGAAAAAACGTGAAATGACCATGTCATTTAATTAAAGGACATTTTTATTATGGTTTAATAAAAAATCATGGTTTCCTGTTTAAATCTGTTTTGTTCAGTTTGGCTAAAAGCAAATAAAACTCCCCATAGGAAAAAAAAGGAATGAATGAAGGAATAAATAAATATTTTCTTTAATAGTATTGGTTGCAGAATTTATTTATTGTTTGTATGTTTGTTTGCACATGACAGGAAATATGCATATAAAAAAAGACAGTTCAGAATAAACAAAAAAAAACACAACTTTATTTATAGCAAGTAAATGAAATTAAACATGGCTGAAGACAGGAAATATGCATATAAAAAAAGACAGTTCAGAATAAACAAAAAAAACACAACTTTATTTATAGCAAGTAAATGAAATTAAACATGGCTGACAAAATGTTTTTAGTTTTATCTTAAATGAAAATTGTACTTTCATATTGTAACGGGACTCACTTGATAGGAGCAAATGCGAGCTTTATTACACAGCAGAGTGGTCAAAACAGGCAAGGTAAAAATCCAGCAAACAATGTAATCCAAGGCAGAGGCAAAAGAGTAATCCAAAAGAACAGGCAATGGTCAAAATCCAAGTGAGCATACCAAAGTACAAAACAAACAAGACAATGAAACAAGGCAATGGCAATGGCAAATGAAAACACTTGGTAGAGTCAGCGAAAGCAAAACAGTACTTCGCAATGTGAGTGAGATAGTATAATTTAAATAGTCCTTCTAATTGAAAACAGCTGTGCATGTAATTGGCATGGGGTGTCATGTAGTCCGTGAAACAATGGTACAGGTTAAGGATGGAGTTCCCTCTAGAGGATCTCATGGGCACTCCAGCTGGAGATCGTGACACATACATTATTGCTAATTTAGCTTTTGTTTATGGTGAAATTCATGTCTTAAAAACTGAGGACAAGATATACACTTGAATATATGGATGATTTTTTTAAATTATTTTTTCTTTAAAGACTCCTTAACTGTTTTATTCAAACTCCAAACATGGATTGTTTAAAGGGGTCATATCATGCTTTTTTAAAGATCATTATTTTGTGTATTTGGTGTAACAGAATATGCTGACATGCTTTAATGTTCAAAAAACACATTATTTTTCAAATACTGTACATTATTGTTCGTCCTCTATGCCCCGCCTCTCTCAAACGCTTAGTTTTCTACAAAGCCCCCTCCTTCCGACAAGCGCAGTCGGCGCATTATGCAAATATTCCCACATAGTGACCTAGATATGTGGGGGCGTGTTAGAACGAGCCATTTTAGGCGGGTGTGGCAGAGTCTTAACTTTGATAAAGAATATCTCTTTGGTTTTAAGACTTTAGTCTTTGCAGCTTCAGGGATCTTATCTATGCACAATCAGTTTGTAACACTCCAAAGAGAAAGGAAAACTTGAAATCGCATCATATGACCCCTTTAATATACAGAGGAATAAGGGTTATGCGCAACAGACTTCCGTATTCTGTTAACCGGATCTCGTCGCTTCCGGTTCAAGCGTTTTGCATATGCTTCGTTTAATATGAAGCAGTTTTACTCAAGATGCTTTCAAAGTAGATACCAAAGATTATTATAACCAATGTCCATCACATGTGCAGACTGATATCTAAAAGTTTTTTTATTTTTATTATTTTCACTAACATTTAGATATAAAAATGTAATAAAACGTCAACCATAAAAAGAGCTAGCTAGTTTAACTGATTATCTTAAAAGTCCATAGATATCACTATTATTTATTACGGCTGTTAGCACGTTCTCTGAAAAGCGGAAGCAATGAGACTTGTTTTCCGGGTTTGGTCAGGTGACGTTCGACATATACCCTATTATGTTGAATATACAGTCAAGTTCTTTCAACTGCTAAATAGTCCAAAAGCATGGAAATTAATTCCCTTAATTTTGGAACCATTTTGGCTCAAAGAGACTTGAATGAAGAGTCTTTCAGGACTGAATTAAGCACTGCAGGCTGAAATTGTTTGCAGAGATGTGGGCACAATCATCGAATTTATAATATAATTTTGACAACACATGAGGGGACATTCTATGAAGATTCAATGAACAGAGCATTTGAGAATGTAAAAGCTTGCTTTAATCATTCCTTACTGTTCATTCTGGAAGTAGGCATGTTTGAATGTTGTATTGGAGTGTTAATGCAATGGCACAGATTCAAGAAAGCTAACACTCTCCAAGAGGAATTATGATGGATGCACTCAAGGGTAACTCAAGATGAAAGCTTTTGAGAAATGGCAACACTAGCAACACCTTTAGAGATGTCCAATCAGAATAATTCATTAATTCATTCTTTGATTTATTCATTGATTTATTTATTATTCTAGACTAAATGTGAACATCTCACTTGCACAAAAACTGATTCAGTATTCCTCAAAATTAATAAAAAACAGTGAAATGTCTTTGCTGCTGATCTCCAATTACCAAATTCGTCCACACGCAAACGCAGCACCAGGTCACTGAAACCGAACATTTTTGAAAACTCCTGCCAGGGTGAGGATTTTCAAAAACCCTGGTTGCAGTGTTATCGTGTAGACAGCGAAACCGGAGATTGTGCCTTGTGACGTCGGAGCATGCGCTGTTATCTCTGCCAACTTGAAACTTTTTCAGGCTTCTGATTGGCCAACATGTCTTTACGGTTAAGATTATATCGCCACCTGTTGGCTTGGCATGCTCTTGACAGTGCTTCATAGCATGCTTTTTTGCGTTTTCATGTGGGCAGAGATTTTTCTTTTAAACGGAAGAAAGAAAAACTCTGTTTATAAAAATGCCCGTGTACGTGTGGACATGGCCTTAGTCTTCTGAAGTCCAGTAACTTAGTATGAAGAACATACCGTAATTTAAGTTATGCACTGATAATTTAATTCACATTCGTGGCAAATTTAAAACAGCAGATCGATTCATTGTGTCAGGTTTGACGTTTGGAGTTTTTATGATCAGTCCCATGCATTTACAATTTTGCACTTACGCACTGGCCAATTGGAACTGAAAACATTTCAGTGTGATGACATCAATAATGTTTACTGAATTAGAGCTATTAGTACCATTCTGCTATGGTCTGAATTTTCGGAGTTGTCCGGATGGCAAGAACCCTTAAATGGGCAAAGATCTTTAAAGGAATTAAATTTTTTTTTTTAATTACAATGAAGAATATTTTTTGCCTAAGGTCTGTCAGTCAAACTTGTCTTATTGATTAACAATAAATAAAAGTCTATGTGTTGTGGTCCAAAATAATGTTTGTCCTTCATCACAGTTTATTTTAGAGATCATAAAAATAATTTTCACTCAAAGCAGTTGTAATATCTCTTTATTTCCTTTTGACATTGGATTTGATTTGTATTACACGGGGAAATGTACCAGTTTGAGGGTGAGATGACAAGGTTTTCCGTAAATTATCTGCAGGTGCAACTCGACTGGAA